>NC_091380.1:13225864-13305319 GCF_038502225.1 Cherax quadricarinatus
GGGATGGTGCATCGTCTGCCAAGTCTTTTGCTTTCGTAGTGAGTGATTTTCGTGTGCAAGTTCGGTACTAGTCCCTCTAGGATTTTCCAGGTGTATATAATCATGTATCTCTCCCTCCTGCGTTCCAGGGAATACAGGTTTAGGAACCTCAAGCGCTCCCAATAATTGAGGTGTTTTATCTCCGTTATGCGCGCCGTGAAAGTTCTCTGTACATTTTCTAGGTCGGCAATTTCACCTGCCTTGAAAGGTGCTGTTAGTGTGCAGCAATATTCCAGCCTAGATAGAACAAGTGACCTGAAGAGTGTCATCATGGGCTTGGCCTCCCTAGTTTTGAAGGTTCTCATTATCCATCCTGTCATTTTTCTAGCAGATGCGATTGATACAATGTTATGGTCCTTGAAGGTGAGATCCTCCGACATGATCACTCCCAGGTCTTTGACGTTGGTGTTTCGCTCTATTTTGTGGCCAGAATTTGTTTTGTACTCTGATGAAGATTTAATTTCCTCATGTTTACCATATCTGAGTAATTGAAATTTCTCATCGTTGAACTTCATATTGTTTTCTGCAGCCCACTGAAAGATTTGGTTGATGTCCGCCTGGAGCTTTGCAGTGTCTGCAATGGAAGACACTGTCATGCAGATTCGGGTGTCATCTGCAAAGGAAGACACGGTGCTGTGGCTGACATCCTTGTCTATGTCGGATATGAGGATGAGGAACAAGATGGGAGCGAGTACTGTGCCTTGTGGAACAGAGCTTTTCACCATAGCTGCCTCGGACTTTACTCTGTTGACGACTACTCTCTGTGTTCTGTTAGTGAGGAAATTATAGATCCATCGACCGACTTTTCCTGTTATTCCTTTAGCACGCATTTTGTGCGCTATTACGCCATGGTCACACTTGTCGAAGGCTTTTGCAAAGTCTGTATATATTACATCTGCATTCTTTTTGTCTTCTAGTGCATTTAGGACCTTGTCGTAGTGATCTAGTAGTTGAGACAGACAGGAGCGACCTGTTCTAAACCCATGTTGCCCTGGGTTGTGTAACTGATGGGTTTCTAGATGGGTGGTGATCTTGCTTCTTAGGACCCTTTCACATATTTTTATGATATGGGATGTTAGTGCTATTGGTCTGTAGTTCTTTGCTGTTGCTTTACTGCCCCCTTTGTGGAGTGGGGCTATGTCTGTTGTTTTTAGTAACTGTGGGACGACCCCCGTGTCCATGCTCCCTCTCCATAGGATGGAAAAGGCTCGTGATAGGGGCTTCTTGCAGTTCTTGATGAACACAGAGTTCCATGAGTCTGGCCCTGGGGCAGAGTGCATGGGCATGTTCGAAGTCATTTGGCGTCAGGATAACTGGGAAATAATTTCCCTCTTTCCTATGTACTCTAACTTGAGCCTCACTATCCTCGTAAAAACTCTTCACTGCTTTCAGTAACCTACCTCCGACACCTTACACCTGCAACATCTGCCACATTGCCCCCCTGTGCACCCTGTCATACGCCTTTTCCAAATCCATAAATGCCACAAAGACCTCTTTAGCCTTATCTAAATTCTGTTCACTTATATGTTTCACTGTAAACACCTGGTCCACACACCCCCCTACCTTTCCTAAAGCCTCCTTGTTCATCTGCTCTCCTATTCTCTGTCTTACTTTTAATTCTTTCAATAATAACTCTACCATACACTTTACCAGGTATACTCAACAGACTTATCCCCCTATAATTTTTGCACTCTCTTTTGTCCCCTTTGCCTTTATACAAAGGAACTATGCATGCTCTCTGCCAATCCCTAGATACCTTACCCTCTTCCATACATTTATTAAATAATTGCACCAGCCACTCCAAAACTATATCCCCACCTGCTTTTAACATTTCTATCTTTATCCCATCAATCCCGGCTTCCTTAACCCCTTTCATTTTACCTACTGCCTCACGAACTTCCCCCACACTCACAACTGGCTCTTCCTCACTCCTACAAGATGTTATTCCTCCTTGCCCTATACACGAAATCACAGCTTCCCTATCTTCATCAACATTTAACAATTCCTCAAAATATTCCCTCCATCTTCCCAATACCTCTAACTCTCCATTTAATAACTCTCCTCTCCTATTTTTAACTGACAAATCCATTTGTTCTCTAGGCTTCCTTAACTTGTTAATCTCATGACTCAAGAAATCGTAATGACACGATTGCAAATAAACCATACCCCCGGCCGGGATTGAACCCGCGGTCATAGAGTCTCAAAACTCCAGCCCGTCGCGTTAGCCACTAGACCAGCCAGCCACAATTGTGGCTGGCTGGTCTAGTGGCTAATGCGACGGGCTGGAGTTTTGAGACTCTATGACCGCGGGTTCAATCCCGGCCGGGGGTATGGTTTGTTATTCTCACTCCAAAACTTTTTCTTATTTTCAACAAAATTTGTTGATAACATCTCACCCACTCTCTCATTTGCTCTCTTTTTACATTGCTTCACCACTCTCTTAACCTCTCTCTTTTTCTCCATATACTCTTCCCTCCTTGCATCACTTCTACTTTGTAAAAACTTCTCATAAGCTAACTTTTTCTCCCTTACTACTCTCTTTACATTATCATTCCACCAATCGCTCCTCTTCCCTCCCGCACCCACTTTCCTGTAACCACAAACTTCTGCTGAACACTCTAACACTACATTTTTAAACCTACCCCATACCTCTTCGACCCCATTGCCTATGCTCTCATTAGCCCATCTATCCTCCAAAAGCTGTTTATATCTTTCCCTAACTGCCTCCTCTTTTAGTTTATAAACCTTCACCTCTCTCTTCCCTAATGCTTCTATTCTCCTTGTATCCCATCTACCTTTTACTCTCAGTGTAGCTACAACTAGAAAGTGGTCTGATATATCTGTGGCCCCTCTATAAACATGTACATCCTGAAGTCTACTCAACAGTCTTTTATCTACCAATACATAATCCAACAAGCTACTGTCATTTCGCCCTACATCATATCTTGTATACTTATTTATCCTCTTTTTCTTAAAATATGTATTACCTATAACTAAACCCCTTTCTATACAAAGTTCAATCAAAGGGCTCCCATTATCATTTACACCTGGCACCCCAAACTTACCTACCACACCTCTCCTACTTTAGCATTCAGGTCCCCTACCACAATTACTCTCTCACTTGGTTCAAAGGCTCCTATACATTCACTTAACATCTCCCAAAATCTCTCTCTCTCCTCTGCATTCCTCTCTTCTCCAGGTGCATACACGGTTATTATGACCCACTTCTCGCATCCAACCTTTACTTTATTCCACATAATTCTTGCATTTACACATTCATATTCTCTTTTCTCCTTCCATTATCATGTGGGAGTTCGATACGTGGATTAGGTAAGAAATACTCACGTAGGCTGTTATTACTTATAATTGCAGATATGTGGAGAGAGCCCTTGCCAGCCATACCTATCTCCTTGCTCACACTCGTAACACTGACTAGCCGCCCACAGTACCCTATGTGAGGGGGCCTTTGATACTGCTGAGGTCAGCACAATATGAATTCAGATAGTGACTCAGGCAGAGACGGTTGGTCGTTGAGTCAACGGTACCCTGGTTACTACTACTGAGAGCTCGGCGACGCTAACGTATGTCATCCCGACATACAACTAATACAAACTAGAGATGGCAGGTATACGGCTTGGGCTGATTCTATACAATGTCAAAGTACACAACAATTAAACATTATATATACATAAGTAGAACATTGGAATGAAAGCTTACATAACTGAAACTGTAATGCAGTACAAGGTATACTATAGTACAACTTAAAACTCAACAAATGAACAACGAACTCAACGTTGAGATTACAAGTGATAAAAATAAAAAAAAATTTTGATCGATCGATCTGTATTCGTGTGATCTACGGATTCTGAGGAAGGAATATATACAAAGAAAGAGTGTTTAACAGAAAGCAGATTCGGTGCACGCAAATCTAGACTGTTAACTCTCAGAATGCGGAGAGAACGTGAACACAAAAAAAAAAATTCTTGAATACTGATAAGTTGATACTGTAATTATTCATCTATACAGGTTATTTACATTTAACCCCAACTCTGCTAGGGTAAGATTGGCATATGCAGAATGGGTGTCATCTCTGGGAGGATCAAACTCTGTAGCATTGGCTAACTCATGCTGTATTTGAGGCAAATCTGAATTGGAAGTTACAAATGATACTTGAGGATTTCTCAATACCTGTCATGTACGTAGGGAATAACGACATTCAGGTTGATCGTCTGACTGAGTATCAGAGGAAGGGAGTACAGGATCAGGAGGATTGTCAGAGTCTGTCACATTAGTCTGGGTTGGAACATCATTATCATCACATACTAACTTCATATGATCCAAATGCGATTCTTTATACTGACCAGTACTAATCTCTCTAACCTTATACTTATTACCAGTGATATGTTCAACTACTCGATAAGGACCAACAAACTTTTGATCAAGCTTTGGCATTGCAGACGTTTTGTTAAAGTTAATCAGCATAACTCTCGAACCTACTTTGATTTTGGATGGCTTTGATCGAGTGTTTGCGACTCTTGTGAATTCAGCTGTTGATTTATGAAGTGTTTCACGGATTCTTCTAAAAACACTTTGAGCTAAGCTGGTACGAGTTGCTACGAAATCATCAGGGTTGTAATTTGGTTTCGGATTAGAATATAACAACTCATAAGGCAAACGTTTATCTACACCATACAATGCATAATGTGGAGTGTCACCTATAGAAACATTGTAAGCAGAATTTATAGCACACTGCACATCAGGTATAACTTCATCCCAAGTTTCACTGTTGGGATTGATAGTGGCTCTCAAGACATCAAGTACTTTCTTATTGGTTCGTTTCGCTAACCCATTGCTGGCAGGATGATGAGGAACAATGGTGGATTTAGAGATCTTGTACAAGGTACACAAATTTTCAAGAATTTCATTACAGAATTCACCTCCATTATCTGTTACTAGGGACTTAGGGGTGGTATGCCTGCAGATAATGCGTTCTTTAAACGCTTTAGCTACTGTCTCGGCAGTCTTATCTGCAATAGGAACTAACTCACAATATCTGGTGAAATGGTCTACCATAACACACAGATGTTTGTTACCTTGGAGGGAACATTGGAAATTAGTTAACAAATCTAGCGCAACTCTTTCCCAAGGTTCGCTAGTAGTTGGATACACTTGGATTGGATTAGGACCATTAGCATTGCCTTTATGTTGCATGCAGACACTACATTTCCTAACATACTCAGAAATATCAGTTGCCATTCGAGGCCAAAAGTATTTCAATCTGGCTTGTTTTACTGAACGATCCATACCAGGGTGTGCAACACCTGGTACATCGTGAACTAGCTGTAAGGCTACATTCACTAGTGACTGTGGAATTACTAACTGGTATACTCTTCTGCTAGGAGTACCCAACTCGGCTGTTCGATACAGTAATTCTTGGTTCATGACAAAGTCACTGATGGGTGCTGGTGGCTTCACATTCAGAATAAGATCTTCCTGGAGCAGGAATCGAATCACACCAGACCACATGGGATCTGTTCGTTGAGCATTCTTTACATCTTCAGCACTAAATGGAGGGTCTGCAGTTACTATACTAACATGTCACGATAAGGCATCTGCGACTACATTTGACTTGCCAGGTAAATGCTCAAAGGTGGGATTGAACTCTTGGATAGTCAAGGTCCATCTAGCTAACCTTCCAGTAGGTTGTTTGTTCTGGAATAAGGGTATCAGTGGAGCATGATCTGTCAAGACATGAACAGAGTACTGATAAATAATGTCTTGGAAGTGCTTTAAAGACCATACTATTGCTAAAGCTTCTTGCTCAGTTACTGTATAATTACGTTCAGCCTTTGTAAGGACTCGGCTAGCAAATGCAACTGCGTTGTACTTGCCATCGGTCTTCTGAGCTAGTACGGCACCTATGCCAATTGAACTAGCATCAGTTGTCAGATAGAAAGGCTTAGAAAAATCTGGAAATTTCAAAATTGGAGCAGATGTTAGCTTTTCTTTTAGAGTTTGGAATGCTCTTTCTTGACGGAAGGTCCAAACAAAAGGAGCATCTTTCTTAAGCAACTCAGTTAGAGGAGCAGCTATGGAAGAAAAATTGGCAATGAAAGATCTATAAAAACCTGCTAAGCCCACAAAGGATCTTACGGCATCAGCAGTTTTGGGAGTTGGAAAATTTAGTACTGCAGTTACTTTACTTTGGTCAGTCGTAACCCCTCTAGGAGTGACTACGTGACCAAGAAACTTAATTTCTGATCTGAAAAATTGACATTTAGACAGTTTGATCTTTAAATTGGCTTCTTCAAGCTTACCAAGCACTACATCAAGTCTTTTCAAGTGTGTATCCACGTCTTTAGACATGACGATTACGTCATCTAAGTACACCATAAGACCTCTAAAGATATTAGTCATGAGCCTTGAGAACGTGATAGGGGAAGATCGTATTCCAAATGCCATACGGAGGAAGTGATAATGACCTGTAGGAGTGGAGAATGCAGTTAGCTCTTGACTGTCCTCATGAAGAGGGACTTGCCAAAACCCTTGTAACAAATCTAGGGTTGAAAAGACTTTGTTATCTCCGATATTACGTAAAAGATCACCCAGTACAGGGAGTGGAAAGCGATCTGGAATGGTTTTCGCGTTTAACTTCCTAAAGTCAATTACTGGGCGCCAAGTACCATCCTTCTTAGGTACTAGTATCAAGGGTGCATTCCAAGGGGAATTGCTAGGTGCAATAACTCCATCATCAAGCATTTGATTGATCAATTCTTCTGCGACAGCAACTTGTGAATGAGGCATTCTGTACGCAGGTATGTAGATAGGTCTAGTACCAGGTTCAAGTGGAATACGATGGGACAATAAGTTCGTTATACCCATCTTCTCACCTGGTAAAGCAATGGCTTTACGACGTTTGTTCAACAGAGTCAACAAACGCTTGACTTCATCTGGGAAGTCAGTGGGAGCTAAGTCTTTCTCCTCTACTGGTGGAACAGATTGATCCAGTGAAGTGGATGAGGTCTCCCCGGCAGAAATAGCACCGACCCACTGGTCAGGTGACAACTCATCCTCTACCTGAACAGGGTAAGGATAGTGAACAAGGTCAACAGGATTGGTATTTGCTCTAAGGCGAACACTGTGACCAGAAGTGTTGGCCAGGTAGAAATGGATCTTACTATCTCGTACAACATGTAAGGATGGTTCAACAAATAGACCTTTTACTTTGCAGGAATCACTGTCAACTAGGACGTTATCACCATCTGGAACACTAGGAACAACTACAGACACTCTAGTGAGAGCACTAGCCGCAACAGAGACGTCTTTCTGCAGACGGCATGTGACATCAACAAGAGATGGCATTACTAGTTGCAAGTAATTGTTTTCCGACAAGGCGTCCCCTGTGGAGAAACTACTACTCGAACTAGCAGGCATTGCAGGGATAGGTTGTGCACTCAAGGCAATCTGAGCGTCCTCGGACACTTGAGGCATCGGACTATCCTGCAAATCTGAAGGTATGTGGAACACTGATGGGAGTGACAGAATTACCAGTGCCTGACCGCTTGGGTACGCTACTGGAGAATGCATTAGCTTGTAAGGACTTAATCCGTACATCATACTCTGCAGCAGTATAACAGATTTCTGATCCAAGTTGGTAACCCCAGAATGGAACGATCAAGTCGTCAATTTGTGCATGCCATCGATAAGGGTCGAGCACAATGCGTAAGTCTCGCATGGAAGCAAATCCCAGTAGAAGGTCACCAGGGAAAGTAATCTGGTCGACAACAAGGAAGGAAGCAGTGAAGTCTCTACCTTGGGTAGAAAAGGTTAGGGAAGTCCGACCTCGGACACGCAGGTGAGAACCAGATACTCCACTAAGGGAGGACACAGGAGTTGGTTCTACGAGAAGGACATGTCGTAACTTCTTATCCTTAAACAAACTAGACCTAATAATATTGACTTGCGCACCAGAGTCCATGAACAAATGAACGGGCGCATCATAAACAGATGCTTGCACTATAGGGCCTATGGTTGCATTGGAAGTTATGTGCAAACAAAAGGGTGGATTGTCATCAGAAAAGACTTGTTCAACTCCATCCCCAAAATCATCTATGTCAGAGACATGTGAAGCAACATCATCGGGGATGGTGTACTCATTATCACCTACTGTCACCATGGGACGGTTTGACTGGGGCGCTCGAATTCCCCGGAATTGGAAGAACGAGCCTGGTTCTGGTTAGTTTGAGAATTGAAAGAATGAGCCTGGTTCTGGTTATTTTGAAAACCACGAGATCTGTTTCCTCTACGGGTTCTGCAGATGGAACGACCACGGAAAGACCTAGAGTACTGAAGGTTATAGAGAGCATTACACTCAGATGTGTCATGTCCATGTATTCTATGATAAGTACAGTAGGGAAGATCTGAGTACTCATCATCAGTACGACGTCTCTTAGGGTAACTATCAGGACAATTAATTGCAATATGGCCACGGAAACCACAGTTGTAACAATTCCGCCGACTATGGTTACTGAATGTACTATGAATACTACGAGGTGTATAACGACTCTGTACACTGGTTCTTGGTGATCTCTGAGATGGTTGACGACCACTATTTGTCTCTGTGGCGCAAACAAGAGGTGGTGCAGACTGAGGCATATTTGTGACATTACTTTTAATACAAGGGAAAGTACCCTGGGGGCACAAGGAACGTACATGATTTAAAGCTGTAAGTGGTTCCATCGTTACAGTTGGAGGATGAGCCTCATAAGCACACACAGAAGCAGGCGGCATTAGTTCTTTAATTGTTCCAAAAGCTGCTATTTTAGCAAGTGATTCTGTAAATGGTTTAGCCTCTTCAGGGAGAAAAGATGATGATTGGACAGCATTGATAAATGATGATAAAAGTTTGTCTAATCTAACAGCAAATGCACTCAACGATTCATTACTCATGGGTGTAGCATTCACTAGTTCCCTAAGAACGACATATGGATCAGCTGTTTTTACTGGGACAAGGAAAGAACGAATCAGTTCCTCATATTGTGACCACTTAGTAAGATTCCTGAAGTCTCGCATATCAAGGAGATCAACAACGTGAACAGCAGCAGGAGATCGATAAAGAGCTTCTTTAGCAAGTCTGATAAGACTTTCCTCTGAAGGAGGACCTTCACCTAGAGCACTAGCACGAGAACGAATGGCTGCAAACCATGCTTCAAGACTATGTACATGGCCATTGAATAAAGGTAACGCATCAAGGGAATCACGAGTATAACTATAATATCTCGGTGTCTGGGTCGGTCTGTCAGTCGGTAAGGAACTGTGAGGACTGATGACAGGACCAGCAATAGTAGCCTGAGAGGTCTGAGTGTCGACATTCACTAAAGTATCACTTGACGGTATGTGAGACATAATGGCAAAGTAACACGAGAACAAATAAGGCAAAAATAATGAACAATAAAATGATATAAAATTCTAGAATTGAAATAAAAGATATACAACTAATTCTGCAGAAGTAATAAAAAAAATAATGTCTAAGATACACTGCAAGAGGAAGGAAAACTCAATTTAAAGGACTATTGACCAAGAAAAAAAAATTTACATTGAAATATACAAGTAAAAATATTACTGGAGACTGAATTAAATTCAAAATGAGCTGTCTTTACTCATGCTAATAAAGAAATTAATTAATTAAATTTTAAATCAATGTAAAAAGTATAAATTAAAATTACTAAATTGTTAACTGGGAAATTAAAGTATTTTCTAAGAATGCATAGACAAAATTAAAATATAATTCATAAAAATATCAATAGAAGGAAATAATTCACTGCTGAACAAGTGCAACAAAATAAAGTGTAGAAATAATCACTGCAGTAATAGTGTCACTGGGAAAACTCAGGTTACATGATAAAATTAAAATATGAAGATCAAAAAAAAAAAAATAAACTGATTGAACACTTTAACTCCTAATTGTAAATTAGACCAAACAATTTACTCAAGCAGAGTAAAGAAAACACTTTACGTTAAAAGTAATTGAAATTGCATCAAGAGTGAATTTGTTCAAGAATTATAAAAATATGAATAAAATAAAACACAGGAACAAAACAGGTAATATAACACTTACAGTTGCGGGGCACACTTCATTATAATATATTCTTACAACAAAATCCTGCTGTGACTGATACAACAAAATCTTGCTGTGATTGATATGACAAAAATTTGCTGGCAAAAATAATGGTACACAGTCTGCGAAAAAATTAGAGGAATGAGACACTGCTGGCATACGAAAAAAAAAAACACACATAGAAATAAATGGATAATTTGGTATACTGGGGTGAATATCACTGCATGAAATACAATGACAATTACTGGAGAATACAATGCTGAAAGAATACAATAAAAAAAATGAATCACTTCACACAGGGTGACTGACTGGTACACTACACAATAATACTTACTACAGACAGGAGTAGCATAAAGAAAAACACAGAATAAAAATATAAGATAAGTGAAAACACTGAAAAATATTGTAAAAATAATGAGTCAAAGAAAAACTGAAAACACAAGGTTTAGAGTACACAAGCAATTTACTATAAATGTCTCACACACGCAAATGTCTTTAAATGCAAGAAAAATGTCTCAAGAAAATTATCACTGAAGTCTGGAGTAGTAGACGGGCGATTACTGGTGATGGGGGCGGGTGTAGGGTGTCCCGCGCGGTGATACTGACGCCTCCTACATTCACTGTTGTCGGAAGAAATGCGCGTTCTCGGGGAACTCACATAATTGGGTTGTCGTTGGCGCCAGCTACAATCTCTTGACCAATTATGTGAGCCAAAACAGTACTAGGACCCGGTACAAGGGTACAAACAACCACAGGTAGATGAGGTGTCTGGTGGTGGTTGTGGATAGTGGTGGGAGAGAGTGGTGGTGGTGGTGGGTGTGACTCTGCTGGGGCACTGCCGTGCACCCCCCTCTACCCACGAAGGTGGCTTGATAACCCACTCTATGCCACAGGAATGGTGAAAACCACTCTTAGCATCCAACAGGGAGCACAAAGCGATATAGACAATACTTCAGAGGAACTTGGCTTACTTCTTACTGCGTGGCTTACTTCTCTCTCTCAGCTGGGTTAGAAGCTGGGTTGGCTGACTGGCTTACCCCACGAGAATGGCTGACACGTGGATTAGGTAAGAAATACTCATGTAGGCTGTTATTACTTATAATTGCAGATATGTGGAGAGAGCCCTTGCCAGCCGTACCTATCTCCTTGCTCACACTCGTAACACTGACTAGCCGCCCACAGTACCCTATATGAGGGGGCCTTTGATACTGCTGAGGTCAGCACAATATGAATTCAGATAGTAACTCAGGCAGAGACGGTTGGTCGTTGAGTCAACGGTACCCTGGTTACTACTACTGAGACCATAACTGATCATTCAACAGTACTGCTACCCCTTCCTTTGCTCTAACTCTCTCAGATACTCCAGATTTAATCCCATTTATTTCCCCCCACCGAAACTCCCCTACCCCCTTCAGCTTTGTTTCGCTTAGGGCCAGGACATCCAACTTCTTTTCATTCATAACATCAGCAATCATCTGTTTCTTGTCATCTGCACTTAATCCACGCACATTCAAGCATCCCAGTTATATATATATATATATATATATATATATATATATATATATATATATATATATATATATATATATATATATATATATATATATATATATATATATATATATATATATATGCAAAACAACCACTCTGAAAGAATAGAGAAATTCCAAGCGCTTTCGTGACTACTCACATTATCAAGGAACTATGAAAGTAAAGCATCAGAGAAGCTATACAAGGGGTCTGGTCGGCACCTCACTATCAGATCCCACAACGGTTTAAACACGTGACGCGCGGCGAGCATATATATATATATATATATATATATATCTATATATATTTATATATATATATATGTATATATATATATATGTATATATATTTCTATATTTTTATATATATATATATATATTTTTATATATATATATATATATATATATATATATATATATATATATGTAGATATATATATACCTGGAGTTTACCTGGAGAGAGTTTCGGGGGTCAATGCCCCCGCGGCCCGGTCTGTGACCAGGCCTCCTGGTGGATCGGCGCCTGATCAACCAGGCTGTTGCTGCTGGCTGCACGCAAACCAACGTACGAGCCACAGCCCGGCTGATCAGGAACTGACTTTAGGTGCTTGTCCAGTGCCAGCTTGAAGACTGCCAGGGGTCTGTTGGTAATCCCCCTTATGTGTGCTGGGAGGCAGTTGAACAGTCTCGGGCCCCTGACACTTATTGTATGGTCTCTTAACGTGCTAGTGACACCCCTGCTTTTCATTGGGGGGATGGTGCATCGTCTGCCAAGTCTTTTGCTTTCGTAGTGAGTGATTTTCGTGTGCAAGTTCGGTACTAGTCCCTCTAGGATTTTCCAGGTGTATATAATCATGTATCTCTCCCTCCTGCGTTCCAGGGAATACAGGTTTAGAAACCTCAAGCGCTCCCAGTAATTGAGGTGTTTTATCTCCGTTATGCTCGCCGTGAAAGTTCTCTGTACATTTTCTAGGTCGGCAATTTCACCTGCCTTGAAAGGTGCTGTTAGAGTGCAGCAATATTCCAGCCTAGATAGAACAAGTGACCTGAAGAGTGTCATCATGGGCTTGGCCTCCCTAGTTTTGAAGGTTCTCATTATCCATCCTGTCATTTTTCTAGCAGATGCGATTGATACAATGTTATGGTCCTTGAAGGTGAGATCCTCCGACATAATCACTCCCAGGTCTTTGACGTTGGTGTTTCGCTCTATTTTGTGGCCAGAATTTGTTTTGTACTCTGATGAAGATTTAATTTCCTCATGTTTACCATATCTGAGTAATTGAAATTTCTCATCGTTGAACTTCATATTGTTTTCTGCAGCCCACTGAAAGATTTGGTTGATGTCCGCCTGGAGCCTTGCAGTGTCTGCAATGGAAGACACTGTCATGCAGATTCGGGTGTCATCTGCAAAGGAAGACACGGTGCTGTGGCTGACATCCTTGTCTATGTCGGATATGAGGATGAGGAACAAGATGGGAGCTAGTACTGTGCCTTGTGGAACAGAGCTTTTCACCGTAGCTGCCTCGGACTTTACTCTGTTGACGACTACTCTCTGTGTTCTGTTAGTGAGGAAATTATAGATCCATCGACCGACTTTTCCTGTTATTCCTTTAGCGCGCATTTTGTGCGCTATTACGCCATGGTCACACTTGTCGAAGGCTTTTGCAAAGTCTGTATATATTACATCTGCATTCTTTTTGTCTTCTAGTGCATTTAGGACCTTGTCGTAGTGATCCAGTAGTTGAGACAGACAGGAGCGACCTGTTCTAAACCCATGTTGCCCTGGGTTGTGTAACTGATGGGTTTCTAGATGGGTGGTGATCTTGCTTCTTAGGACCCTTTCAAAGATTTTAATGATATGGGATGTTAGTGCTATTGGTCTGTAGTTCTTTGCTGTTGCTTTACTGCCCCCTTTGAGGAGTGGGGCTATGTCTGTTGTTTTTAGTAACTGAGGGACGACCCCCGTGTCCATGCTCCCTCTCCATAGGATGGAAAAGGCTCGTGATAGGGGCTTCTTGCAGTTCTTGATGAACACAGAGTTCCATGAGTCTGGCCCTGGGGCAGAGTGCATGGGCATGTCATTTATCGCCTGTTCGAAGTCATTTGGCGTCAGGATAACATCGGATAGGCTTGTGTTAATCAAATTTTGTGGCTCTCTCATAAAAAATTCATTTTGATCTTCGACTCTCAGTCTGGTTAGCGGCTTGCTAAAAACTGAGTCATATTGGGACTTGAGTAGCTCACTCATTTCCTTGCTGTCATCTGTGTAGGACCCATCTTGTTTAAGTAGGGGCCCAATACTGGGCGTTGTTCTCGATTTTGATTTGGCATAGGAGAAGAAATACTTTGGGTTTCTTTCGATTTCAATCATAGCTTTTAGTTCTTCCCGCGATTCCTGACTCCTAAAGGATTCTTTTAGCTTAAGTTCGATGCTTACAATTTCTCTGACCAGTGTCTCCCTGCGCATTTCAGATATATTGACCTCTTTTAGCCGCTCTGTTATTCTTTTCCGTCGCCTGTAAAGGGAGCGCCTGTCTCTTTCTATTTTACATCTACTCCTCCTTTTTCTTAGAGGAATAAGCCTTGTGCATACATCGAGTGCCACCGAGTTAATCTGTTCTAGGCATAAGTTTGGGTCTGTGTTGCTTAGTATATCTTCCCAGCTTATATCGGTTAGGACTTGGTTTACTTGGTCCCACTTTATGTTTTTGTTATTGAAGTTGAATTTGGTGAATGCTCCCTCGTGACTAGTCTCATTTTGTCGGTCTGGGGCTCCTCGCATACATGTCTGAACCTCAATTATGTTGTGATCTGAGTATATTGTTTTTGATATGGTGACATTTCTTATCAGATCATCATTGTTAGTGAATATGAGGTCTAGTGTATTCTCCAGTCTAGTAGGCTCTATTAGTTGCTGGTTTAAATTGAATTTTGTGCAGAGATTTAAAAGCTCGTGTGAGTGTGAGTTTTCATCAGAGCTGCCTCCTGGTGTTATTACTGCAACAATATTATTTGCTATATTCCTCCATTTTAGGTGCCTTAAGTTGAAATCCCCCAGGAGCAAGATGTTGGGTGCAGGAGCTGGAAGATTTTCCAGACAGTGGTCAATTTTTAACAGCTGTTCCTGGAATTGCTGGGATGTTGCATCCGGAGGCTTGTAGACTACCACAATGACTAGGTTTTGGTTCTCGACCTTTACTGCTAAAACTTCCACTACGTCATTTGAGGCATTAAGCAGTTCTGTGCAAACAAGTGACTCTGCAATGTACAGGCCAACCCCCCCTTTTGCCTGTTCACTCTGTCACATCTGTATAGGTTGTAACCTGGGATCCATATTTCATTGTCCAAGTGATCCTTTATGTGGGTCTCAGTGAAAGCCGTGAACATTGCCTTTGCCTCTGCAAGCAGTCCACGGATGAAAGGTATTTTGTTGTTTGTTGCTGGCTTTAGACCCTGTATATTTGCAAAGAAGAATGTTATCGGACTGGTGGTATTGTTGGTACTGGGGGGGGATTTTTTTTCCGGCATTAGTATCTGTATCTGTTGGTTTGGAGTGGAGGCCATCGACTGTGGTTCCACTCCAGGAATGACTGGATTTGGTGTACGATTTCTGCCATTTCCTGCCAGTTTTTTTTCCTTCCTGGCACTAAAAAACCTCTCCCTCTTGAGTGGCTGTGGCTACCCAGGTTTTCCCATGGCCTGGATGTTTTGTATCTTTTTGTCCCCTTTAGATGGTATGCCTGGCAATTTAAGTTATAGCACAGTCTTTCCTGTACTGAAGAGGTACACATTTCAGGGTGAAAAAGCTTACAGGAAGGGAGTTTGCATTTTCCTGTTGTCATATGGGCATGGCATTTTCTAGGGTGGTCATAGTTGCACGTCCCATCTGTTTTTCCAGATTTCCCATGCCAGCAGATACCAAGTGCATAGTATGTGCACAGGCTTGGTTTCCGCTTGCCTTGGGTTTCTGTAACTGTATTCCCTGTTGGTGCATGTTTCCCTGTCTTACTTCTATCCTCCCTAGCACCAACAATGGAGCTCCCACCAGTTGTTTTTGGTAATTTATCCTCACTATTGCTATTGGAGTCCTCTTGTTTGCTATTTCCTGCGGTATTTCTAGTTTGCAATATTGGTTTTATCTTATCTTTGACTACACTTGTTTCCCTACTATTGCTCCTGTCCCCTATGAGGTCATTTATATGTATTCCTTCCTGCGTATAATTCCCGACTACCTGGACAAAATCTCCAGCTTCACCATTACTGTCTCCCAGGACAGTATCTCCAGCTTCACCATTTCTGTCTCCCAGGACAGCACCTCCAGCTTCACCATTACTGTCTCCCAGGACAGCACTATCAGCCCCACATTTTCTGACTACCAGGACATCATCTCCAGCCTTACAGTTTGTGACTACATGGCCAGTATCAAGGGCAGTACCATTCAGCCCAGACTTTTTATGTTCCCATCTGTTGTAGAAAGCTTCCAGGTTTTCTATGAAAGCAGCTTTGATGTTGTCCTCTTTTAATACCCTTGTGATTTTAGTCCACAGATTTTCCTCATTTGGGCATACCCAGAAACACTTCTCTGTTTTAATACTGCTTGTAGCTAGTTCTGGGATATCTGCACAAGGGGCGTGACACCAATTTCCATATATATATATATATATATATATATATATATATATATATATATATATATATATATATATATATATATATATATATATATATATATATATATATATATATATATATATATATATATATATATATGTATATATATATATATATATATATATATATATATATATATATATATATATATATATATATATATATACATATATATATATATATATATATATATATATATATATATATATATATATATATATATATATATATATATATATATATATATATATATATATATATATATATATATATATATATATATATATGCAATAAGATCACAGTAAACAGCTGATTTTCGAATATGCAAAACAACCACTCTGAAAGAATAGAGAAATTCCAAGCGCTTTCCTGACTACTCACATTATCAAGGAACTATGAAAGTAAAGCATCCAAGGAAGCTATATAAGGGGTCTGGCCGGCACCTCACTATCAGATCCCACAACGGTTTAAACACCTGACGCGCGCCGACCCAACTTGGATAGGTCCTTGGCACAACTCACCCCACAAACTATTCTACCCAAGAAATAAGAAATTTTAACGATTATTTGTCCAGTGTATTATTAAATTCTTCCCAAATTCTATTAATTATAAATGGATCTAATTTATATAAACCAAAGGAAATATTCATATTATTGTCAAAACTGCTTTTAATGAAACAAGATTCAATTATATTCCTGTCGACCATGGACTTGCTTGATACTACTTTCTCAACTTTTTGAAAATCAATTGGATGGTTAAAATCTCTTACATGAATAAATAGAGCATTGGAATCTTGTCCAGTTCTAATGCTATATTTATGTTGTTTTAATCTTAGTTCGAGATTTTTACCAGTTTGACCGTAATAAACTTTATCACAAATTTTACAAGGAATCTTATAGACACATCCATCAGCATTTTGGGGGGAATTCTTTATCAAAAGTTTTTTTACTGTATCAAGATTTTTGAATACAACTTTAATATTAAAAGTCTTAAGAAGAGAAGGCATATCAACCAAGTTTTCATGGTAAGGGAGAACCAACATATTTTTATTTGAATAAGGCTGGTTGTCCCTTTTTGGATTGTAAAAAGTATTTCCAGCAACTTTAAAAGATTTATCAATTACATTTCTTGGGTATTTTAAATCATTACCTATTTCATAAATTTTGGATATTTCCTCATCTATGAACTCAGGACTACAAATTCGTAAAGCTCTCAAAAACATTGATGAGAAAACAGACAGTTTGACTCTATCTTGATGCGAGGAATAATAGTGGACATAGGAACAGTTATTTGTAGGTTTTCTGTAAATTTTAAATTTGAATTCATTATTACCCTTAATAATTAAAACATTTGAAGAAAATAACTCATTGCCTTTTCTAGATGTTTTAATTATTAAGGGTAATAATGAATTCAAATTTAAAATTTACAGAAAACCTACAAATAACTGTTCCTATGTCCACTATTATTCCTCGCATCAAGATAGAGTCAAACTGTCTGTTTTCTCATCAATGTTTTTGAGAGCTTTACGAATTTGTAGTCCTGAGTTCATAGATGAGGAAATATCCAAAATTTATGAAATAGGTAATGATTTAAAATACCCAAGAAATGTAATTGATAAATCTTTTAAAGTTGCTAGAAATACTTTTTACAATCCAAAAAGGGACAACCAGCCTTATTCAAATAAAAATATGTTGGTTCTCCCTTACCATGAAAACTTGGTTGATATGCCTTCTCTTCTTAAGACTTTTAATATTAAAGTTGTATTCAAAAATCTTGATACAGTAAAAAAACTTTTGATAAAGAATTCCCCCCAAAATGCTGATGGATGTGTCTATAGGATTCCTTGTAAAATTTGTGATAAAGTTTATTACGGTCAAACTGGTAAAAATCTCGAACTAAGATTAAAACAACATAAATATAGCATTAGAACTGGACAAGATTCCAATGCTCTATTTATTCATGTAAGAGATTTTAACCATCCAATTGATTTTCAAAAAGTTGAGAAAGTAGTATCAAGCAAGTCCATGGTCGACAGGAATATAATTGAATCTTGTTTCATAAAAAGCAGTTTTGACAATAATATGAATATTTCCTTTGGTTTATATAAATTAGATCCATTTATAATTAATAGAATTTGGGAAGAATTTAATAATACACTGGACAAATAATCGTTAAAATTTCTTATTTCTTGGGTAGAATAGTTTGTGGGGTGAGTTGTGCCAAGGACCTATCCAAGTTGGGTCGGCGCGCGTCAGGTGTTTAAACCGTTGTGGGATCTAATAGTGAGGTGCCGGCCAGACCCCTTATATAGCTTCCTTGGATGCTTTACTTTCATAGTTCCTTGATAATGTGAGTAGTCAGGAAAGCGCTTGGAATTTCTCTATTCTTTCAGAGTGGTTGTTTTGCATATATATATATATACAGGCTTATTACTTCAAAAATAATATTAAAGACATTTTATCGTCCC
The DNA here is from genome assembly GCF_038502225.1 of Cherax quadricarinatus. Taxonomy (NCBI): domain Eukaryota; kingdom Metazoa; phylum Arthropoda; class Malacostraca; order Decapoda; family Parastacidae; genus Cherax; species Cherax quadricarinatus. Next base: position 13,244,688 of record NC_091380.1, read on the forward strand.
TTTGATTGTGTTTGTTAATAAAAGTTTAGTTTTGGTTTAGGTTACTGCCAGAGAGTGTTAGATGGTTAGTGGCTGAGGGTCGTAATGATGAAGCCAAGAACATTATACAGAGAGTTGCTAGAGTCAATAATGTTGACCTACCAAGACATCTGATGGACCTTCACAACGTCCAGGTAACTTGCCCTTGACGTATTTTTTTTCTTTTCTCCGAAAATTAAGAAAGAGTTTTTAGTAAATTTCCACTGACATGTACATAAAATAATAAGATAAATAACCTGCACTTATGAGGCAGACTATGGCTTAAATAGGACGGATTATGTCATTCATATCAGTTTCATAAGTTCGGATTATTTGGATATTCCTGTTATAATATTGTGCCTCTAGATTCACTATTTATATTATTTACTTAAACTGATTATGAATCACATCTTGACTTAGAGAATCAGTTTAAATTATAATCACATCTTGACTTAGAGAATCAGTTTAAATTATGAATCACATCTTGACTTAGAGAATCAGTTTAGGTTATGAATCACATCCTGACTTAGAGAATCAGTTTAAATTATGAATCACATCTTGACTTAGAGAATCAGTTTAAATTATGAATCACATCTTGACTTAGAGAATCAGTTTAAATTATGAATCACATCTTGACTTAGAGAATCAGTTTAAATTATGAATCACATCTTGACTTAGATAATCAGTTTAAATTATGAATCACATCTTGACTTAGAGAATCAGTTTAAATTATGAATCACATCTTGAGGTAGAGAATCAGTTTAAATTAATCGCTCATTTGTTATTCTTACTGACAGTTTGGTCCTGTTGATGGAACTTTGTCAGTAACCAACAGTAACACTGTTGATGGAACTTTGTCAGTAACCAACAGTAACACTGTTGATGGAACTATGTCAGTAACCAACAGTAACACTGTTGATGGAACTTTGTCAGTAACCAACAGTAACACTGTTGATGGAACTTTGTCAGTAACCAACAGTAACACTGCTGATGGAACTTTGTCAGTAACCAACAGTAACACTGCTGATGGAACTTTGTCAGTAACCAACAGTAACATTGTACTTGTGAATGAAACTAGAAAAGAAACAATGATCAAGAAGACTGTTATTGACCTATTGAGAACTCCTGTTATGAGGAGAAGATCATTCACTTTGTTTTTGTGCTGGTAAGTATAAAAAGTTATTGATGATACTAAGTTTACCCTAATATTTTATATTAGTTTATTGTTCATAGTAAATAAATCAAATAAATAAAAATATTTAAAAATAAATAGTAAATCATTGTTACTTTAATAAGTAAATATTAATTGTTGATTTGGAATTTATATGACAAATATATGACAATATAGAACAGATGGTAAAATATGGGATAAAGTCAATAATATTATTAAAACATATTACACTACCATAACATTTATAATGTTATTTCATTTATCCACATTTATAATGTTGTTTATTACATGCAAAGTTTAGTACATAGTTTTTGATTTATTACTGTAATAAAAAGTTATGAACATAGATAATGATATTATTTTCACTAAACTTTCCACTTGTGTTTCTTAAATTTTTAACAAATTTGCCGTGACCCACCATGGTAGTGTGACCCACCATGGTAGTGTGACCCACCATGGTAGTGTGACCCACCATGGTAGTGTGACCCACCATGGTAGTGTGACCCACCATGGTAGTGTGACCCACCATGGTAGTGTGACCCACCATGGTAGTGTGACCCACCATGGTAGAGTGACCCACCATGGTAGAGTGACCCACCATGGTAGTGTGACCCACCATGGTAGTGTGACCCACCATGGTAGTGTGACCCACCATGGTAGTGTGACCCACCATGGTAGTGTGACCTACCATGGTAGTGTGACCCACCATGGTAGTGTGACCCACCATGGTAGTGTGACCCACCATGGTAGTGTGACCCACCATGGTAGAGTGACCCACCATGGTAGAGTGACCCAGCATGGTAGTGTGACCCACCATGGTAGTGTGACCCACCATGGTAGTATGACCCACCATGGTAGTGTGACCCACCATGGTAGTGTGACCCACCATGGTAGTGTGACCCACCATGGTAGTGTGACCCACCATGGTAGTGTGACCCACCATGGTAGAGTGACCCACCATGGTAGAGTGACCCACCATGGTAGTGTGACCCACCATGGTAGTGTGACCCACCATGGTAGTGTGACCCACCATGGTAGAGTGACCCACCATGGTAGTGTGACCCACCATGGTAGTGTGGCCCACCATGGTAGTGTGACCCACCATGGTAGAGTGACCCACCATGGTAGAGTGACCCACCATGGTAGAGTGACCCACCATGGTAGAGTGACCCACCATGGTAGTGTGACCCACCATGGTAGAGTGACCCACCATGGTAGAGTGACCCACCATGGTAGAGTGACCCACCATGGCAGTGTTACCCACCATTGCAGTGTGACCTACCATGGTAGTGTGACCCACCATGGTAGTGTGACCCACCATGGTAGAGTGACCCACCATGGTAGTGTGACCCACCATGGTAGTGTGACCCACCATGGTAGTGTGACCCACCATGGTTGTGTGACCCACCATGGTAGTGTGACCCACCATGGTAGTGTGACCCACCATGGTAGAGTGACCCACCATGGTAGAGTGACCCACCATGGTAGTGTGACCCACCATGGTAGTGTGACCCACCATGGTAGTGTGACCCACCATGGTAGTGTGACCCACCATGGTAGTGTGACCTACCATGGTAGTGTGACCCACCATGGTAGTGTGACCCACCATGGTAGTGTGACCCACCATGGTAGTGTGACCCACCATGGTAGAGTGACCCAGCATGGTAGTGTGACCCAGCATGGTAGTGTGACCCACCATGGTAGTGTGACCCACCATGGTAGTGTGACCCACCATGGTAGTGTGACCCACCATGGTAGTGTGACCCACCATGGTAGTGTGACCCACCATGGTAGAGTGACCCACCATGGTAGAGTGACCCACCATGGTAGTGTGACCCACCATGGTAGTGTGACCCACCATGGTAGTGTGACCCACCATGGAAGAGTGACCCACCATGGTAGTGTGACCCACCATGGTAGTGTGGCCCACCATGGTAGTGTGACCCACCATGGTAGAGTGACCCACCATGGTAGAGTGACCCACCATGGTAGAGTGACCCACCATGGTAGAGTGACCCACCATGGTAGTGTGACCCACCATGGTAGAGTGACCCACCATGGTAGAGTGACCCACCATGGTAGAGTGACCCACCATGGCAGTGTTACCCACCATTGCAGTGTGACCTACCATGGTAGTGTGACCCACCATGGTAGTGTGACCCACCATGGTAGAGTGACCCACCATGGTAGTGTGACCCACCATGGTAGAGTGACCCACCATGGTAGTGTGACCCACCATGGTAGAGTGACCCACCATGGCAGTGTGACCCACCATTGCAGTGTGACCTACCATGGTAGTGTGACCCACCATGGTAGTTTGACCCACCATGGTAGTGTGACCCACCATGGTAGAGTGACCCACCATGGCAGTGTGACCCACCATGGTAGGGTGACCCACCATGGCAGAGTGACCCACCATGGCAGTGTGGCCCACCATGGTAGAGTGACCCACCATGGTAGTGTGACCCACCATGGTAGTGTGAACCACCATGGTAGAGTGACCCACCATTGCAGTGTGACCTACCATGGTAGAGTGACCCACAATGGCAGAGTGACCCACCATGGTAGTGTGACCCACCATTGCAGTGTGACCTACCATGGTAGAGTGACCCACAATGGCAGAGTGACCCACCATGGCAGTGTGACTCCCCATGGCAGTGTGACCCACCATGCTAGAGTGACCCCACAATGGCAGAGTGACCCACCTTGGCAGTGTGACCCACCATGGTAGTGACCCCACCATGGCAGAGTGACCCACTATGGCAGAGTGACCCAAAATGTCAGTGTGACCCACCATGGCAGTGTGACCCACCATGGCAGAGTGACCCACCATGGCAGTGTGACCCACCATGGTAGAGTGACCCACCATGGCAGAGTGACCCACCATGGTAGAGTGATCCACCATGGTAGAGTGACCCACCATGGTAGAGTGACACACAATGGTAGAGTGACCCACCATGGTAGAGTGACCCACTATGGTAGAGTGACCCACCATGGCAAAGTGACCCACCATGGCAGAGTGACCCACCATGGTAGAGTGACCACCATGGCAGAGTGATCCACCATGACAGAGTGACCCACCATGGCAGAGTGACCCACCATGGTAGAGTGACCCACTATGGTAGAGTGACCCACCATGGTAGTGACCCACCATGGCAGAGTGACCTTCTCAAAATACGTCAACAAATAACCATAACTGGTTTAACAGCAGTCTTGCCAGAAGAACACAGACATACTAATTCCAAAGACTCTCTAGCATATAATAACATCTCTCAGAGTGAATGTACTGTACTTCAAACTTCACAAATGGTTCCTGTCCTCTAATAATGTTAGTGAGACACATTTCTTCAAGCAGCTACACAAATAATTTAGTTTCCTACAAGATACTGAACAGCAGCTCAGTTGGAATTAAATGATCTTGTGTCATATTGTACATTTATATATCTTTTAAATAACAAAAAAAAGGCACAATACCGTGACTGGAACGATACACAAATAACCCGCACATAAAAGAGAGAAGCTTACGACGACGTTTCGGTCCGACTTGGACCATTTACAAAGTCACACTAACCAGAGGTACGAACGAACGAACGAACGAACGAAAGTTCAGGTAAGATCCCAAATGGGATGAGCGGGGAAGACGGGACAGACGAAGAACAGTGCTGGAGAGGAGTGTTCTTAGTCGTAGAAATAGAGCCAGGGCTTAACCCAGCAGCGAGGCGATCGTGGGACAGATATTGAGAAGAGAAATTCAGGCTCTTCTGTTGGGACTCCGGTGGGGTGAGCGGGAAGGATGGGACATGCGACGTTTAGAGCTAGAGAGGAGTGTAGAACTGAGCCATGTCTTAACCCAAAGGGTAAGGCGAACGTGGATCAGAGAATGGTACCTGTCATAGAAGGTACCTCTCGGAGAATCCAAGGCTATTTGTAAATAGGGTTAGGAGCAGGATCATGCAAGGAGTAGAAAAGGTTGTGTTGGTTTGTGGGTCTGCGAATGTCTTCGTCAAGGAGAGAGGTCCAGTAGTCATGTCGTGTCACGAGTTTGTCAATCTGTCTGTCACTGAGCGTCTTCCAGTACAGATTCAGCGCAGGGATGTCTAACTGGTCATGTAGAGACTCGCATGTGGCGAAGTCCTCCCATCTGACATCAAGCACCCAGCGCAGCGCCTTGTTCTGGACACGCTGCAGTTTAAGTAAGTTTGCTTTTGCTGCAAGAGAGAGGGCTAGAGGAGAGTAAGTTATCAGTGGACGTATAAGGTATTTGTAGAGGTGTAGTTTGGTGCGTTGAGAGGCATGTTTCAGCTTGTAGAGGCCCGCAAGGGCCTTACTAGCTATTGCATGCCTTGAGTGAATGTGTCCGTGTAAGCGTAGAAGGTAGTCAAGATTAACGCCAAGGACAGTGACAGATTGTGTGATGGGGATGTAAGTGCGGGTGTCAGCTGTTCTGAGCTCGACAGGTAATGGAGGGTCACGTTTTCTGTAGTTAAAATATGTAAAGCTGGATTTAGCTGCATTGGTTTTGATCCTCCATTTTGTTCCCAGATGGCTATCCTGTCGACCTCATTTTGTGTTTTGTGTGTGAGTGTATCTATATTGGCATGAGTGATAAGTTGTGTAATGTCGTCTGCATAGGCTAGTGTGATGGAGTTTTGGTATACAGGTGTTGGAATGTCGTTAGTGTATAAAATGTAGAGGGTAGGGGAGAGGACAGATCCCTGGGGTACTCCAGCATTTAGTGTTAAGTAGTCGGAGTAACAGCCTTGGAATTTGATTCTCATGGTACGGCCGTCTAGGAAGTTGCAGAGGAGTTTACGAGTAGTGAGAGGCAGGTTAAAGTTAGTGCAGAGTTTGTACTTGAGCCCTTGGTGCCAGACAGTGTCAAAAGCTTTTTCAACGTCTTTTGCAACCAGGGCTGTCCTGTTTCTTTGTTCTGTGTTTATGTGGATGTAGTTGAGAATGATGTTAATGGCATCTTGTGTGGATCTGTGTGTTCTGAAGCCAAAGTGACCATCAGAAAGTAGAGAGTTGTGTTCCAGGTATCTGCGAAGGCGATGGTTGATGAGTTTTTCAAAGAGTTTTCCTAAAGTTTCGAGGAGGCTGATAGGGCGATAATTTCTAGGATCAGAGTGGTCTTTTTTGGGTTTAGGAAGGAGGATAGCAGTAGCAGCTTTGAAGAGGGAAGGGAAGTATCCAGAGGCAAGGGAGGCATTGAGGTTTGTGTAGGCAGTGATGATAGAGTCAGGAAGGTGTTTTAGGATAATATGGTTTAGGCCAGAGGCGCCAGGAGCCTTGTGAGGAAGGTGTCTGAGGAGAGTTTTAATGTCTGTGTTGGTGAAAGGAGTGTCGAGTTCTTGGGAGGAGGTAAGAGAGTCTAGATGAATGTGGCTATCTGGTGTTGTATCTTGTGTGTGTGCAGTGTTCCAATGTTCTATGTTCTGAATGTGTTGAATAACGTTAGGGTGAGGTCTGTGAGGGTGGAAGATGTTCTCCCAGATGTGTTTGAAGATGTTGGTAGCAGCCTGCGGGTCTGAGATGTGTGTGTTGTTGTGGGTGATGTGTTTGAATTTGTTGGTGGGAGTAGTGCCTCTTATTTTTTTGATAAAGTTCCAGAAGGCTTTAGTGTTTTTAATACACTGTTTGTCAGCTTGTTGAATGAGTTGTGACCAGTGATTGTTGTGGTCTTGGTCTAGACTGTAGAATGTTGTTTCTAAGGTAAGTGAGATATAATCGAACTTGATTAAATCTGTGTGTGTTGTAGAGGAAGCGGTTGTGGTAGCAGATAATTAGTCTTCTTGTTCTGAGTGACGGTTTGAAGGAATAACGAGTGGTGTGAGTTTTCTTTGGTATTGCGTTGTTGGCTGCTTGTGTAATGGTGTCCTGGATGAGATCAAGTTGAGCATCGATGTCGGAGATAGGTTTGTTGTTATAGTCATAGGTGAGGTTAATATTGTCTATGTGTTGTTTGAAAGCATCCCAGTCAGCGTTCTTGTAGGAGAAGGAAGGTGTGGTTGGAATGAGGATAGGGTTGGAGGAGATGTGCAAGATGACTGGGATGTGATCAGAGCCTGTAATAGGGCCAGGTGAGATGTAGTGTTGAAATAGAGAACTGGCTCGGTTTGCCAGAATGATGTCTGGTTTGCCTTGGCCCGTGTGATTGAAGAAGGTATTGAAGTCTGGGCCGAGATGAATTAGGTGTTTATGGTTAGTGAAGTTGAGTAATTGGTGACCAAGTTGGTTGTTACTGGTGTGATGAAAGGCGGTGTGTTTGGCATTCATGTCAGCTAGTAGGTATGTTGGTGTGTTGGTGTAGTTGAAGACTAAGGAAAGGTCGTGTATGTTGAGAATAGTGTTTGGGCGAGCATAGGTGGTGAAAAAGATAAAGGGGCCAAGGTGCGTGTGTATTCTGACTGCAAGACAGTGTTGGTGAATAAAAGGGATTGGGAGAGATTCATGTTTTATGTTGGATTTGACAAGGATGGCAACCCCATCGTGGGGATCATAGGGGGACTGTAGTGCAGTATAACCATAATGGCGGATACGTTGAGGGGCTTTGAGGCAGGTACTGTTTAGCAAAACAATATCTGGTCTCTCTGCTTCAAGGAGCTCGGCCAGTAGGTGTCTAATAGTAAAGTAAGAACGTACGTTGAACTGAATCACTTTAAACATGATTTAATGGTTTCGTCATAGCAAAGTTAATGTCGGAGGAGTTTGGATTAAAACCTGTGATAGTGGTGCCATCAGTGGATGCGAGTTTGTAGGTGTTACGGACCCGTTTCCTGGAGGGGGAGGAAGAGATGGATCTGTTTTTATGTTCTTTTGTATGTCTGTCAGAAGTTGGGGCAGGTTTGGGTTTGAGTGGATTTTGTCTGGAGGATGTGGAGTTGGACCTGGATGAAGTTTTGGTTGTGGTGGAGGAGGGGGCAAAGGTAGATGCAGAGGAAGTGGAAGCTTTGGTAGGGGATGAGGAAGTGGAAGCTATGGTACTGGGTAAGGAAGTGGAAGCTTTGGTTGGGGATGAGGAAGTGGATAAGGAGGTCGGGGGAGGGGTGGTCGTAGCAGCAGCAGTAGGGGTGTTGGTGGGAGTGGTGGAAGTAGTGAAGAGGGGTAGGGGGGGAGGAGAGCTGGTGGGTGTAGGAAGTGGGGGGTGGGAGAGAGGGAGGAGGTAGAGGTTGTAGGAGGCTTAGAAGAGAAGCAGGAAGGAGGGATAATTAAAGAGGGAAGATTGTTAGCGGACAAGATTAGATTAAGGACATGTGAGTAGTCTGATTGGTAGGCTTGAGAGATTACCATCGCAGAGTGGGCAGCAGTGGCGAGTTGGCAGTTAGTTTTGTAGTCTAGTGTGGGTGTAGGTGTAGAAGGAGAGGTGATTATAGTCTGTGTGTTGGTGTTTGAAGTGTGTAGAGTAGGAGGGGTAGACCAAGTGCGTGGGGTAACCCAGGCATTGGGGGTAGGGGTGGAAGGTATTGTAGGAGGGGGAGGTGCAGGGAAGGGGTTGGGGAGGGAGGGAGGTTGGCTTTCTCTGAGGGTGGAGAGAATGTCTTTTCTAGTAGGGCAGGAATTTGCAACTGCAGTGTGTGACCCACCGCAGTTAGAACATTTTAGGGGGAGGTTGCAAGTGTTCCAGAAGTGGCCAGTTGTTGAACATCTGGAGCAGGTTTGTGTGGAAGTGCATGAGACTTTGTCGTGGCCGAATTTGTAGCATTTCAGACATTGTGTGATGGGGTGAAAGTTTGGAGTGAAGAGGGAGTTTGGAGGAATGCGGATGGTCTTGGCAAGGATTCCTTGATTGAAGAGTGTAGAGGCGTCAGAAGGAGTTGAAGAGTGTATTTTGAGGATGGTAGAGTTTTCAGGTCTATAAATATCGTCAACAGAGACTTTTTGTTCTTAGTACTAATGTCTTTGATTAAGTCTTCTTTGTCTGTGTCATAGGCAGTCAGGAGAGAATAGTCTACATGTTTTGCGATCATTGTGCATTTGGCGCGGTGCTCAGGAGTCCAAATAATAGTGAAGCCTGCATTGAGAAGTTTTTGTCTGGTCTCGGTTGAGGTGTACGTTTCCTAAGAATGTCTGTCAAGAAGTAGTTTGAATCCAGAGTTGGTTTTAAAGACTTTATACTGAGGAGCGCCAGTGATCTGGTACAGTAAATTTCCAGGACAGATAGTGGCATGATCAGATTTAGAGTATTTGAGGTTAAGCGAGAAAGAATTGGGCTTGGAAGAGGTGGGGGCAGGGTAGGCCTTAGAAGCAGGAGTAGACAGAGTAGAGGCAGGTGTTGGCAGTAGAGGGGTGGTAAGGGGAAAGGAGGTGGAAGGCATTGCAGGCATCGTAAATTAGATGTGGGGGCCAATCCTGTGAGAAAAATTGGCTGGGCAAGTACGTGTGAAGTAGACACACGTACTTGCCTGGTTATAACTTTAAAGTTTCTTGTGGAGTCCGTCTCTGGAGGCACAGGACACTGAGGAGGTGAGCTGTAGCTTGATGGAGCACTGTGTGCCCTGAACTGGCTGTAAGGCATGCAGACCACACGTACAGGCTGAGGCGTGGAGACTTCAGACAGCAACAGGAGTGCAGAGGGAAGCTTCCTGCCCTTGGGTAGGCAGCCACCGACGCACCAATCCTGATGGTGAAGACGAAGGTCCAGTAACCACCACTCGGTGAAGAGAACAACTCTGGCTGTGAGTGATGAGGAGAGCCAACACTAGCTGAATGGCGAGCAGACTTCACATACAGGCTGAGGCGTGGGGACTTCAGACAGCAACAGGAGTGCAGAGGGAGGCTTCCTGCCCTTGGGTAGGCAGCCACCGACGCACCAATCCTGATGGTGAAGACGAAGGTCCAGTAACCACCACTCGGTGAAGAGAACAACTCTGGCTGTGAGCGATGAGGAGAGCCAACACTAGCTGAATGGCGAGCAGACTTCACATACAGGCTGAGGCGTGGAGACTTCAGACAACGGCGAGGAGAGGCAACACTGGCTGTATAGCGTGTAGACTACACGTACAGTCTGGAGCGTGGAGGCTACAGATAGCAACAGGAGTGCAGAGGGAGGCTTCCTGCCCTTGGGTAGGCAACCACCGACGCACCAATCCTGAAGGTGAAGACGAAGGTTTAGTAACCACCACTCTGAGGATAGTCACACTCAACACGGGGTAATTAGAGAGGAGAGATCGTTCGTCGATGGAGCTGTGTGTCCAATGAATGTGTGAACCAGAGGTGGAGCAGGACGGCTATATATAGGCAGGAAGAGGTGGTGGTAGTAGTAGTAGTAGTACAAGATTGGTATATAATACCGACAAGATGAAATTAAGACACATGTGCAACACCCGGGCATCCCTATCATAGACGTTTCGCCATCCAGCCAGCCACTGGATGGCGAAACGTCCACAACAAAGACACCCAGACGCCGCACATGTCTCTTAATTTCATCAGTAGTAGTAGTAGTAGAAGTAGAAGAGGTAGTAGTAGTGGTAATGGTAGAAGATGTGAATAAGGAGGACGAGCCAGTCCAAAACAAAGGAAGGGGAGCACTGCAAGAGAGCTAGGTGACCACAGAGGGAGAGCAAGTGCACAGAGGTGCGTGAAAGGGGAAGCGGTGAAATAAATGAAGAAGGAGCAGAAACACGAGACAGAAGAAAGACAACCCAGAGGAGAAAAAGGAAAGAGGAAAGGGAAAGAGGGAGAAGAAGAAAAAGAAAAGGAAATATGAGGAGTCAGGTTAAGTCACGAGTGTTCTGAAGTTTGGAGCATTTTACAATGTAGTGGGAGAGGAAGGCATCTACAGAGACAAAGCCAGGGCTAAGGTTCATACAAGGAAATTTGTGTTTTAGAGAGGATTCAACTAGACAGCGACTGTTCGAGTTGGAAGTAGGGAAGACAGTTTCAGCAGAAGACCAGTCAATAGGATGGCTATGATCTCTGACGTGACAGAAAAGAGCATTGTTAGTGTCGGCAAGCCTAATACTATTTTTGTGCTCCTTAAGTCTGTCAGAGAGAGATCGACCAGTTTCTCCGAAGTATTGAAGAGGACAGGAGGAGCAAGAAATAGAGTAGACACCAGGAACATCTGTAGAGGGAGGATAGGTAAGATAAGATTTCGTTCGGATTTTTAACCCCGGAGGGTTAGCCACCCAGGATAACCCAAGAAAGTCAGTGCGTCATCGAGGACTGTCTAACTTATTTCCATTGGGATCCTCAATCTTGTCCCCCAGGATGCGTCCCACACCAGTCGACTAACACCCAGGTACCTATATGCTGCTAGGTGAACAGGACAACAGGTGTAAGGAAACGTGTCGAAATGTTTCCACCCGCCGGGAATCGAACCCGGGCCCTCCGTGTGTGAAGCGAGAGCTTTAGCCACCAGGCCACCGGACCACCATTAGATTACAGTGCGAAGAGTGTTAGTCTGGCGGAAGGTAAGCTTGATGTCTAAGGGACGGAGAGAATTGTTGAGATTAGAAAGACCGGAAATGTAGGGATGGCAGAGGATAGAAGAGTTCTCATGAGTAGAGAGTTTGGGAGAGAAGAAATTACGTTTAGCACGTGAGAGGGGAGAGTCTATGAAATGGGAAGGGTAGCCAACACAATGATACCAAAATCATTGTTCTACGACATTCCTACAAGGAATTATGTTAATTTAAAACACCTAGGGTGACGTCACCACCCGCGGCAGGTGTGCTCACCTGTCGTCAATTTTCCTTTTTTTTCCTTTTATTGTTCGTGTATTTATTGTATTATTCTTTCTAAGATAATAATTGACGATTTGGCATCATAATACAGTGGGTGGGACTTATCCGTAGACTTCCAGACAACCAGGAACCTCCTGGCAACATTTTGCTGACGTCATGGAAAATTCCAGTCTCGGGGTGGCTGGGGAATATGGCTCAATGTAACGCTATTATAGCTTCTACGGCTTATTTATCTATCACAATTGATCTAATATGACATAATAAACAATATAAATAACAAAGAAATATGGTAAATACTCCAGAATGAATAATATATGGCATATACTTCCAGCGCTCCCTCTGGAATATAATATTTCCATAGTCAGGGATGGCTTCCGTTTTCCTTCTTTCACCTCCAGGGTCCTTATATTAAAGAAAACGGACATGGGTAACTATGATATACACTCGTAATGCTGAGAAAAATGCTATTTTCTCGAAAAAAAAAAAAATCGGTGGTCCGGCTGTTTCGCGGATTATCTCGGAAGTAAGTTTTCACATATATAAGCCAGTGTTTTCGTTAATAATAGCAGGAATGCAATGAAATTCACAGAGAACATAAAGGAAAGATTGTTTTACAACGAAATGGACAGCTTTTTGAGACATCATAATTTGTTTTTGATTTTTGTGAGGGCAAAAGTCAGATATTTGGCTGAATTTCAAAACCATACAAACTTTATTTTTTTAAGAATGAAGAAAGAATAAATTACAGTTCGGATAATCATCAGAAATACAGTTTAGCATTGTTTTATGCGTAGATAATGCCAAAACAGCTTCTCCAAGTCCCATTACGAAAATACAGCTCAATATGTATGATTATTAGTAAATATTTTTTTTCTCAGTTGTTTTTTGAGCTATCTTATTGAAACTTGGTCACGTTACTATTGAAAGGTGCTTCTTTACGTACAAAAAAAAAAAAATGAAAGAAATCGGACGAAAAATAAAAAAGTTCAGGTGCTAACGTAGTATATGCCCCTCAAGGAACTTCCATTGAAGGGATATATATTGAAATCCCACCAATGAGTGGTTTTAATCAATGCAACACTGCGACTACTAGAGGATTTGAACGCATGTCGTTTTGTCCCACCTCATGGTGAGCGGCAATCACACATGACGTTCTAACTTACAGGACGCAATCCTCCAAGAATGACGCACCCAGCAGAGCTAGGTATTTTACCATCATCCGAGGACATATGGTGGTGTGGGTGTCTCTGAGCTAATTTCATTCTACTCCCCGTTTGGTGTACTAGCCTCACGAGCAGTGTGTATATATTATTGTAACCACGAACGAGTGGTATTAATCAATAACAACATTGCTACTAGCCGAAGGTTCGAACCGCAGAACAGGCGAAATATCCACAAACACTAATCTCTGGTCAAAGGAGACTCGAACCCACGAACCTTGGGACAAGGTACATAGTGCTTTAACCACCGTACCACACTGGACAAAACACCTTGGCGCCCAGCCAATGCTACACGTTTTGATCCAAGGCAGCCAGCATTCAGGCAGGTGGTGTTAGCTATTTAATCTCATCCCCTGCGAATTCTGAGAATTAAAAACATTGTAAAAATCTCTCGTCGGTCGAAGCATGAAGGGGATGAGATGAAATAGCTAACACCACCAGCCTGAATGCTGGCTGCCTTGGATCAAAAGTCTAGCGTTGGTTGAGCGCCAAGGTATTGTCCAGTGTGGTATGGTGGTTAGAGCAATCTGAACCTTCTCCCAAGGTTCGTAGGTTCGAGTCTCCTTTGACCAGAGATTAGTGTTTGTGCATATATCGCCTGTTCTAATTATATATATATATATATATATATACATATATATATATATATATATATATATATATATATATATATATATATATATATATATATATATATATATATATATATATAACCAAGAAGTTGACCAGTAACAAAAAATGTGGAAATCTCCTAATAAAAGTAGCTTTGTGTCACATATGTTTCTTAATTATCATATATAGGTATGAGTGTCCTAGAGACTAAACTTGTTTACCACTGCCATCTGAGTGAACATAACAATAATGATGTGTTTGACAGGGTTGTCTGCGCTGTGGTGTTCTATGGACTATCCTACAACACTAGCAGTTTGGGTGGTAATGTCTTTGTAGATTTCATCTCCTCGATGGTGGTTGAGATTCCATCACTCATCTTCACCTTTCTGGTTCTTGACAGGTAAGATCTTCATTAATGGGTGAGACTGCAGGTAATACCATCATTCATGGGTGAGACTGCAGGTAATACCATCATCCATGGGTGAGACTGCAGGTAATACCATCATCCATGGGTGAGACTGCAGGTAATACCATCATTCATGGGTGAGACTGCAGGTAATACCATCATTCATGGGTGAGACTGCAGGTAATACCATCATTCATGGGTGAGACTGCAGGTAATACCATCATTCATGGGTGAGACTGCAGGTAATACCATCATTCATGGGTGAGACTGCAGGTAATACCATCATTCATGGGTGAGACTGCAGGTAATACCATCATTCATGGGTGAGACTGCAGGTAATACCATCATTCATGGGTGAGACTGCAGGTAATACCATCATTCATGGGTGAGTCTGCAGGTAATACCATCATTCATGGGTGAGACTGCAGGTAATACCATCATTCATGGGTGAGTCTGCAGGTAATACCATCATTCATGGGTGAGACTGCAGGTAATACCATCATCCATGGGTGAGACTGCAGGTAATACCATCATCCATGGGTGAGACTGCAGGTAATACCATCATCCATGGGTGAGACTGCAGGTAATACCATCATTCATGGGTGAGACTGCAGGTAATACCATCATTCATGGGTGAGACTGCAGGTAATACCATCATCCATGGGTGAGACTGCAGGTAATACCATCATTCATGGGTGAGACTGCAGGTAATACCATCATTCATGGGTGAGACTGCAGGTAATACCATCATTCATGGGTGAGACTGCAGGTAATACCATCATTCATGGGTGAGACTGCAGGTAATACCATCATTCATGGGTGAGACTGCAGGTGATACCATCATTCATGGGTGAGACTGCAGGTAATACCATCATTCATGGGTGAGACTGCAGGTAATACCATCATTCATGGGTGAGACTGCAGGTAATACCATCATCCATGGGTGAGACTGCAGGTAATACCATCATTCATGGGTGAGACTGCAGGTAATACCATCATTCATGGGTGAGACTGCAGGTAATACCATCATTCATGGGTGAGACTGCAGGTAATACCATCATTCATGGGTGAGACTGCAGGTAATACCATCATTCATGGGTGAGACTGCAGGTAATACCATCATTCATGGGTGAGACTGCAGGTGATACCATCATTCATGGGTGAGACTGCAGGTAATACCATCATTCATGGGTGAGACTGCAGGTAATACCATCATTCATGGGTGAGACTGCAGGTAATACCATCATCCATGGGTGAGACTGCAGGTAATACCATCATTCATGGGTGAGACTGCAGGTAATACCATCATTCATGGGTGAGACTGCAGGTAATACCATCATTCATGGGTGAGACTGCAGGTAATACCATCATCCATGGGTGAGACTGCAGGTAATACCATCATTCATGGGTGAGACTGCAGGTAATACCATCATTCATGGGTGAGACTGCAGGTAATACCATCATTCATGGGT
Source organism: Cherax quadricarinatus (assembly GCF_038502225.1). Lineage (NCBI taxonomy): Eukaryota > Metazoa > Arthropoda > Malacostraca > Decapoda > Parastacidae > Cherax > Cherax quadricarinatus. The sequence goes on from NC_091380.1 coordinate 13,260,272, forward strand.
GAGACTGCAGGTAATACCATCATTCATGGGTGAGACTGCAGGTAATACCATCATTCATGGGTGAGACTGCAGGTAATACCATCATTCATGGGTGAGACTGCAGGTGATACCATTATTCATGGGTGAGACTGCAGGTGATACCATCATTCATGGGTGAGACTGCAGGTGATACCATCATTCATGGGTGAGGATGGAAACAATTACATCTGAATAACAAGACGGAAAAGTATTTACGATATTTTAAAATTATAAACTATTACTACTGCAAATATTATGATGGCAATCATAGCTCGTGAAAGTTCAGATACAATTTTGAAATGTTATTATATTGTGAATTACACATTAAACATTTGCACTTCAGCAAGATCTTAGAAAATAAGTCATTTATGTACAACAATAAATGATAATTTTTCAAGGTCAAATGATTTGTAGTTGTGATTTAAAGGATAAACTAAGGTAATAATATTAGTGTTACTGTTATACCACACAGTGTGTGAGATTCATGTTGGTTGTTACTGTTATACCACACAGTGTGTGAGAGTCATGTTGGTTGTTACTGTTATACCACTCAGTGTGTGAGAGTCATGTTGGTTGTTACTGTTATACCACTCAGTGTGTGAGAGTCATGTTGGTTGTTACTGTTATACCACTCAGTGTGTGAGAGTCATGTTGGTTGTTACTGTTATACCACTCAGTGTGTGAGAGTCATGTTGGTTGTTACTGTTATACCACACAGTGTGTGAGAGTCATGTTGGTTGTTACTGTTATACCACACAGTGTGTGAGAGTCATGTTGGTTGTTACTGTTATACCACACAGTGTGTGAGAGTCATGTTGGTTGTTACTGTTATACCACACAGTGTGTGAGAGTCATGTTGGTTGTTACTGTTATACCACACAGTGTGTGAGAGTCATGTTGGTTGTTACTGTTATACCACACAGTGTGTGAGAGTCATGTAGGTTGTTAACGTTATACCACACAGTGTGTGAGAGGCATGTGGGTTGTTATTGTTATACCACACAGTGTGTGAGAGTCATGTTGGTTGTTACTGTTATACCACACAGTGTGTGAGAGTCATGTTGGTTGTTACTGTTATACCACACAGTGTGTGAGAGTCATGTTGGTTGTTACTGTTATACCACACAGTGTGTGAGAGTCATGTAGGTTGTTACTGTTATACCACACAGTGTGTGAGAGTCATGTTGGTTGTTACTGTTATACCACACAGTGTGTGAGAGTCATGTATGTTGTTACTGTTATACCACACAGTGTGTGAGAGTCATGTTTTTTGTTACAGTTATACCACACAATGTGTGAGAGTAATGTTGGTTGTTACTGTTATACCACACAGTGTATAAGAGTCATCTTGGTTGTTACTGTTATACCACACATTGTGTGAGAGTCATGTTGGTTGTTACTATTATACCACACAATGTATAAGAGTCATGTTGGTTGTTACTGTTATACCACACAGTGTGTGAGAGTCATGTAGGTTGTTACTGTTATACCACACAGTGTGTGAGAGTCATGTTGGTTGTTACTGTTATACCACACAGTGTGTGAGAGTCATGTTGGTTGTTACTGTTATACCACACAGTGTGTGAGAGTCATGTAGGTTGTTACTGTTATACCACACAGTGTGTGAGAGTCATGTAGGTTGTTACTGTTATACCACACAGTGTGTGAGAGTCATGTAGGTTGTTACTGTTATACCACACAGTGTGTGAGAGTCATGTAGGTTGTTACTGTTATACCACACAGTGTGTGAGAGTCATGTAGGTTGTTACTGTTATACCACACAGTGTGTGAGAGTCATGTAGGTTGTTACTGTTATAGCACACAGTGTGTGAGAGTCATGTAGGTTGTTACTGTTATACCACACAGTGTGTGAGACTCATGTTGGTTGTTACTGTTATAGCACACAGTGTGTGAGAGTCACGTTGGTTGTTACTGTTATAGCACACAGTGTGTGAGAGTCATGTTGGTTGTTACTGTTATAGCACACAGTGTGTGAGAGTCATGTTGGTTGTTACTGTTATACCACACAGTGTGTGAGAGTCATGTTGGTTGTTACTGTTATACCACACAGTGTGTGAGAGTCATGTAGGTTGTTAATGTTATACCACACAGTGTGTGAGAGTCTTGTTGGTTGTTACACTTATACCACACAGTGTGTGAGAGCCATGACAGCTGTTACTGTTATATCACACAATGAGTGAATAATATAGGCCGTTAATGTTATACAACACAGTGTGTGAGAGTCATATTGGTTGTTACTGTTATACCACACAGTGTGTGAGAGTCATGTTGGTTGTTACTGTTACACCACACAGTATGTGAATCATGTTGGTTGTTACTTTCATACCACACAGTGTGTGAATCATGTTGGTTGTTACCACACAGTGTGTGACAGTCATGTTGGCTGTTACTCTTATACCACAGAGTGTGTGAACAATGTTGGTTGTTACGATTATACCATACAGTGTGTCAATCATGTTTATTGCAACTGTTATACCACACAGTGTGTGGGAGTCATGTTGTTTGTTACTATTATACCAAACAGTGTGTGAGATTCATGTAGGTTGTTACTGTCATACCACACAGTGTGTGAATCATGTTGGTTTTTATTGTTATACCACACAGTGAGTGAATCATACTGGTTTTTACTGTTATACCCCACGGTTTGTGAGAGTCATGTTGGTTGTTACTGTTATACCACACAGTGTGTGAGAGTCTTGTAGGTTGCTACTGTTTCACCACACTTTGTGTGAGAGTTGAGTTTTTACTGGTATACCACAGAGTGCGTGAATCATGCTGGTTTTTACTGTTATACAACAAAGTGTGTGGATTATGTTGATTTTTACTGTTATACCACAGTGTGTGAATCATGTAGGTTGTTACTGTTACTCCACACAGTGTGTGAGAGTCATGTTGGTTGTTACTGTTATACCACAGTGTGTGAATCATGTAGGTTGTTACTGTTACACCACACAGTGTGTGAGAGTCATGTTGGTTGTTACTGTTATACCACCCAGTGTGCGAGAGTCATGTTTGTTGTCACTGTTATACCAAGCAGTGTGTGAGAGTCATGTTGGTTGTAAATGTTATACCACACAGTGTATGAATCATGCTGTTTGTCACTCTTATGCCACACAGTGTGTGAGAGTCATGTTGGTTGCAACTGGCATACCACACAGTGTGTGAGAGTTATGTTGGTTGTCACTGTCATACAACACAGTGTGTGAGAGTCATCTTGGTTGTTACTGCTCTACTACACAGTGTGTGAGAGTCATGTTGGTTGTTACTGTTATACCACACAGTGTGTGAGAGTCATGTAGGTTGTTACTGTTATACCACCCAGTGTGCGAGAGTCATGTTTGTTGTCACTGTTATACCAAGCAGTGTGTGAGAGTCATGTTGGTTGTAAATGTTATACCACACAGTGTATGAATCATGCTGTTTGTCACTCTTATGCCACACAGTGTGTGAGAGTCATGTTGGTTGCAACTGGCATACCACAAAGTGTGTGAATCATCTTCGCTGTTACTGCTATACTACACAGTGTGTGAGTGTTATGTTGGTTGTTACTGTTATACTACACAGTGTGTGAATCATGTTTGTTGTTACTGTTATACCACACAGTGTGTGATAGTCATGTTGGTTGTTACTGTTATACCACACAGTGTGTGAGAGTCATGTTGGTTGTTACTGTTATACCACACAGTGTCTGAGAGCCATGTTGGTTGTCACTGTTTTACCACACAGGGTGTGAGAGTCATGTTGGTTGTTACTGTTACACCACACAGTGTGTGAGAGTCATGTTGGTTGTTACTGTCATAGCACACAGTGCGTAAGAGTCATATTGGTTGTTACTGTTATACCACACAGTGTGTGAGAGTCACGTTGGTTGTTACTGTTATACCACACAGTGTGTGAGAGTCATGTTGGTTGTTACTGTTATACCACACAGTGTGTGAGAGTCATGTTGGTTGTTACTGATATACCACACAGTGTGTGAGAGCCATGTTGGTTGTTACTGTTATACCACACAGTGTGTGAGAGTCATGTTGGTTGTTACTGTTATACCACACAGTGCGTGAGAGTCATGTTGGTTGTTATTGTTATACCACACAGTGTGTGAGAGTCATGTTAGCTGTTACTGTTATACCACACAGTGTGTGAAAGTCATGTTGGTTGTTACTGATATACCACACAGTGTGTGAGAGCCATGTTGGTTGTTACTGTTATACAACTAAGTGTGTGAGAGTCATGTAGGTTGTTAATGTTATACCACACAGTGTGTGAGGGTCATGTAGGTATTTAATGTTAAACAATACGGTGTGTGAGAGTCATGATGGTTGTTAATGTTATACCACACAGTGTGTAAGAGTCATGTAGGTAGTTACTCTTATACCACACAGTGTGTGAGAGTCATGTAGGTTGTTAATGTTATACTACACAGTGTGTGAGTGTCATGTAGGCTGTTAATGTTATACCACACAGTGTGTGAGAGTCATGTTGGTTGTTAATGTTATACCACACAGTGTGTGAGAGTCATGTTGGTTGTTAATGCTATACCACACAGTGTGTGAGAGTTATGTTGGTTGTTACTGTTATACCACACAGTGTGTGAATCAAGTAGGTTGTTAGTGTTTTACCACACAGTGTGTGAGAGTCACGTAGGTTGTTTATGTTACACCACACAGTGTGTGAGAGTCATGTAGGTTGTTAACGTTATACCACACAGAAAGTGAGTGTCTTGTTGGTTGTTACTGTTATAGCACACAGTGTGTGAGAGTTATGTTGGTTGTTATTGTTATACCACACAGTGTGTGAGAGTCATGTTGGTTGTTACTGTTTTACCACACAGAGTGTGAGTGTCTTTTTGGTTGTTACTGTTATAGCACACAGTGTGTGAGAGTTATGTTGGTTGTTACTGTTATACCACACAGTGTGTGAATCATGTTGGTTGTTACTGTTATACCACACAGAGCGTGAGAGTCACGTTTGTTGTTACTGTTATACCACACAGTGTGTTAGAGTCATGTAGGTTGTTAATGTTATACCACACAGTGTGTTAGAGTCATGTAGGGTGTTACTGTTATACCACACAGTGTTTGAGAGTCATGTTGGTTGTCACTATTATTCCATACAGTGTGTGAGAGTCATGTTGGTTGTTACTGATATACCACACAGTGTGTGAATCATGTAGGTTGTTACTGTTATTCCACACAGTGTATGAGAGCCATGTTGGTTGTTACTGTTATATCACACAGTGTGTGAATCATGTTGGTTGTTACTATTATACCACACAGTGTGTGAATTATGTTGGTTGTTACTGTTAATTACGCAGTGTGTGAATCATTTTGGGTGTTACTGTTATACCACACAGTGTGCGAGAGTCATATTGGTTGTTAATGTTATTCCACAGAGTGTGTGAATCATGTTGGTTGTTACTCTTATACCACACTGTGTGCGAGAGTCACGTAGGTTGTTAATGTTATATTACGCAGTGTGTGAGAGTCATTTAGGTAGTTACTGTTATACCACATAGTGTGTGAGAGTCATAATGGTTGTTACTGTTACACCACACAGTGTGTGAGAGTCATGTAGGTTGTTACTGTTATACCACCCAGTGTGCGAGAGTCATGTTTGTTGGTACTGTTATACCACACAGTGTGTGAGAGTCATGAAGGTTGTTACTGTTATACCACACAGTGTGTGTGACTGTTATACCACAGAGTATATGAGAGTCATGTTGGTTGTAACTGTTATACCACTCAGTGCGTGAATCATGTTGTTTGTTATTGTTATACCTCACAGTGTGTGAATCATGTTGGATGTTACTGCTAGACCACACAGTGTGTGAGAGTCATGTTGGTTGTAACTGTCATACCACAAAGTGTGTCAGTCATCTTGGTTGTTACTGCTATACTACACAGTGTGTGAGAGTCATGTTGATAGTTACTGTTATGCTACACAGTGTGTGAATCATATTTGTTGTTACTCTTATACAACACAGTGTGCGAGAGTCACGTTGGTTGCTAATGTTATACCACACAGTGTGTGAGAGTCATGTTGGTTGTTACTGTTATACCACACAGTGTCTGAGAGCGATGTTGGTTGTTACTGTTGTACCACACAGTGTGTGAGAGTCATGTTGGTTTTTATTGTTATACCACACAGTGTGTGAGGGTCACGTTTGATGTTACTGTTATACCACACAGTGTGTGTGAGTGATGTTGGTTGTAACTGTTATACCACACAGTGTATGAATCATGTTGTTTGTTACTCTAATACCACACAGTGAGTGAATCATGTTGGTTGTTACTGATAGACCACACAGTGTGTGAGAGTCATGTTGGTTGTAACTGTCATACCACAAAGTGTGTGAATCATCTTCGCTGTTACTGCTATACTACACAGTGTGTGAGAGTCATGTTAGTTGTTACTGTTATACCTCATAGTGTGTGAGAGTCATGTTGATTGTTACTGTTATACTACACAGTGTGTGAATCATGTTTGTTGTTACTGTTATACCACACAGTGTGTGATAGTCATGTTGGTTGTTACTGTTATACCACACAGTGTGTGAGAGTCGTATTGGTTGTTACTGTTATACCACACAGTGTGTGAGAATCATGTAGGTTGTTACTGTTATACCAACCAGTGTGTGAGAATCATGTTTGTTGTTACTGTTATACCACACAGTGTGTGAGAGTCATGAAGGTTGTTGCTGTTATACCACACTGTGTGTATGAGAGTCTTGTAGGTTGCTACTGTTACACCACACACTGTTTGAGAGTCATGTTAGTTGTTACTGGTATTCCACACAGTGCGTAAATCATGTTGGTTTTTACTGTTATACATCACAGTGTGTGAATCATGTTTGTTGTTGCTGTTATACCACACAGTGTGTGAGAGTCATGTTGGTTGTTACTGTTATACCACACAGTGTGTGAGAGTCATGTTGGTTGTTACTGTTATACCACACAGTATGTGAATCATGTTGGTTATTACTTTCATACCACACAGTGTGTGAATCATGTTGGTTGTTACCACACAGAGTGTGACAGCCATGTTGGCTGTTACTGTTATACCACAGAGTGTTTGAACAATGTTGGATTTTACGATTATACCACACAGTGTGTCAATCATGTTGATTGCATCTGTTATACCACATAGTGTGTGGGAGTCATGTTGGTTGTTACCATTATACCACACAGTGTGTGAGAGTCATTTAGGTTGTTACTGTTGTACCACACAGTGTGTGAATCATGTTGGTTTTTATTGTTATACCACAGAGTGAGTGACCCATGCTGGTTTTTACTGTTATACCCCACGGTTTGTGAGAGTCATGTTGGTTGTTACTGTTATACCACACAGTGTGTGAGAGCCATGTTGGTTGTTACTGTTATACGACACAGTATGTGAGAGTCATGTTGGTTGTTACTGTTATACCACCCAGTGTGCGAGAGTCATGTTTGTTGTTACTGTTATACCAAACAGTGTGTGAGAGTCATGAAGGTTGCTGCTGTTATACCACACAGTGTGTGTGAGAGTCTTGTAGATTGCTACTGTTACACCACACACTGTTTGAGAGTCATGTTAGTTGTTACTGGTATTCCACACTGTGCGTGAATCATGTTGGTTTTTACTGTTATACAACACAGTGTGTGAATCATGTTGGTTGTTGCTGCTATACCACACAGTGTGTGAGAATCATGTTGATTGTTACTGTTATGCCACACAGTGTGCTAGAGTCATTTAGATTGTTACTGTTAAACCACACAGTGTGTGAGAGTCATGTTGGTTGTTACTCTTATACCTCACAGTATGTGAATCATGTTGATTGTTACTGTTATACCACACAGTGTGTGAATCATGTTGGTTTTTATTGTCATACCACAAAGTGAGTGAATCATGCTGGTTGTTACTGTTATACCCAACGGTTTGTGAGAGTCATGTTGGTTGTTACTGTTATACCACACAGTGTGTGAGAGTCATGTTGGTTGTTTCTGTTATACCACACAGTGTCTGAGAGCCATGTTGGTTGTTACTGTTTTACCACACAGGGTGTGAGAGTCATGTTGGTTGTTTCTGTTATATCACACAGTGTGTGAGAGTCATGTTTGTTGTTACTATTATACCACACAGTCTGTGTCATGTTGGTTGTAACTGTTATACCACAGTGTGTGAATCATGTTGGTTGTTACTGTTATACCACACAGTGTGTGAATCATGTTGGTTGTTACTGTTAGACCACACAGTGTGTGAGAGTCATGTTGGTTGTTACTGTCATACCACACAGTGTGTGAGAGTCATGTTGGTTGTTACTGTTATACCACACAGTGTGTGAGAGTCATGTTGGTTGTTACTGTCATACCACGCAGTGTGTGAGAGTAATATTGGTTGTTACTGTTATACCACACAGTGTGTGAGAGTCATGCAGGTTGTTACTGTTATACCGCACAGTGTGTGGGAGTCAGGTTGGTTGTTACTATTATACCAAACAGAGTGTGACTGTCATTTAGGTTGTTACTGTTATACGACACAGGGTTTGAATCATGTTGTATTTTATTGTTATACCACACTGTGAGTGAATCATGCTGGTTTTTACTGTTATACCACACGGTTTGTGAGAGTCATGTTGTTTGTTACTGTTATACCACACAGTGTGTGTGAGAGTCTTGTAGGTTGCTATTGTTACACCACACATTGTGTCAGAGTCATGTTAGTTGTTACTGGTATATCACACAGTGCGGGAATCATGTTGCTTTTTACTGTTATACAGCACAGTGTGAGAATCATGTTGGAAGTTACTGTTACACCACACAGTGCGTGTATTATGTTGGATGTTACTGTTACACCACACAGTGTGTGAATCATGTTGGGTGTTACTGTTATACCACACAGTGTGTGAGAGCCATGTTGGTTGTTACTGTTATACCACAGAGTGTGTGAATCATGTTGAATGTTACTCTTATACCACACAGCGTGCGAGAGTCATGTTGTATGTTACTGTTATACAACACAGTGTGTGAGAGTCGTGTTGGTTGTTACTGTTATACCACACAGTGTCTGAGAGCCATTTCGGTTGTTACTGTTGTACCACACATTGTGTGAGAGTCATCTTGGTTGTTACTGTTATACTACACAGTGTGCGAGTGTCATCTTTGTTGTTACTGTTATACCACACAGTGTGTGTGTCATGTTGGTTGCAACTGTTATACCACACAGTGTGTGAATCATGTTGGTTGTTACTGTTATACCACACAGTGTGTGAATCATGTTGGTTGTTACTGATAGACCAAACAGTGTGTGAGAGTCATGTTGGTTGTTACTGTCATACCACACATTGTGTGAGAGTCATCTTGGTTGTTACTGTTATACCACACAGTGTGTGAAAGTCATGTTGGTTGTTGCTGTTATAATACACATTGTGTGAGAGTCATCTTGGTTGTTACTGTTATACCACACAGTGTGTGAGAGTCATGTTTGTTATTACTGTTATACCACACAGTGTTTGAGATTCATGTAGGTTGTTACTGTTATACTATACAGTGTGTTGGAGTCATGTTGTTTGTTACTATTATACCAAACACTGTGTGACAGTCATGTAGGTTGTTACTGTTATACGACAGGGTGTGAATCATGTTGTTTTTTATTGTTATACCACACAGTGAGTGAATCATGCTGGTTTATACTGTTATACCACACGGTTTTTGAGAGTCATATTGTTTGTTACTGTTATACCACTTAGTTTGTGAGAGTCATGAAGGTTGTTACTGTTATACCACACAGTGTGTGTGAGAGTCTTGTAGGTTGCTATTGTTACACCACACATTATGTCAGAGTCATGTTATTTGTTACTGGTATATAACACATTGCGTAAATCATGTTGGTTTTTACTGTTATACAGCACAGTGTGAGAATCATGTTGATTGTTACTGTTATACCACACAGTGTGTGAATTATGTTGGTTGTTACTGTTACACCACACAGTGTGTAAATCATGTTGAGTGTTACTGTTATACCACACAGTGTGTGAGAGTCAGCTTGGTTTTTACTGTTATACCACAGAGTGTGTGTATCATGCTGATTGTTACACTTATATCACACAGTGTGTGAGAGTCATGTTGGTTGTTACTGCTATGCCTCACAGTGTTTGAGAGTTTTGTTGGTTGTTACTCTTATACCACACTGTGTGAGTCAAGTTGTTTGTTACTGTTATACCACACAGTGTGTGAATCATGTTGGTTGTTGCTTTTATACCACACAGTGTGTGAGAGTCATGTTATTTGATACTGTTATAACACACAGTACGTGAGAGTCATTTAGGTAGTTAGTTATACCACACAGTGTTTGAGAGTCATATTGGTTGTTACTGCTATACCACACAGTGTGTGAGAGTCATGTAGGTTGTCACTGTTATACCACCCAGTGTGTGAGAGTCATGTTTGTTGTTACTGTTATAACACACTGTGTGTGAGAGTCATGAAGGTTGTTACTGTTATACGACACAGTGCGTGTGAGAGTCTTGTAGGTTGGTACTGTTACACCACACACTGTTTGAGAGTCATGTTAGTTGTTACTGGTATTCCACACAGTGCGTGAATCATGTTGGTTTTTACTGTTATACAACACAGTGTGTGAATCATGTTGGTTGCTGCTGCTATACCACACGTTGTGTGAGAATAATGTTGGTTGTTACTGTTATACCACACAGTGTGTGAGAGTCATTTAGGTTGATACTGTTATACCACACAGTGTGTGAGAGTCATGTTAGTTGTTACTGTTATACCACACTGTATGCGAATCATGTTGGTTATTACTTTCATACCACACAGAGTGTGAACCATGTTGGTTGTTACCACACAGTGTGTGACAGTCATATTGGCTGTTACTGTCATACCACAGAGTGTGTGAACAATGTTGGTTGTTACGATTATACCACACAGTGTGTCAATCATGGTGATTGCAACTGTTATACCACACAGTGTGTGGGAGTCATGTTGGTTGTTACTATTATACCACACAGTGTGTGAGATTCATGAAGGTTGTTACTGTCATACCACACAGTGTGTGAATCATGTTGGTTTTTATTGTTATACCACACAGTGAGTGAATCATGCTGGTTTTTACTGTTATACCCCACGGTTTGTGAGAGTCATGTTGGTTGTTACTGTTATACCACACAGTGTGTGAGAGTCTTGTAGGTTGCTACTGTTACACCACACTTTGTGTGAGAGTTGAGTTTTTACTGGTATACCATAGAGTGCGTGAATCATGTTGGTTTTTACTGTTATACAACAAAGTGTGTGGATTATGTTGGTTGTTACTGTTATACCACACTTTGTGTGAATTATGTTGGTTGTTACGGTTACACCACACAGTGTGTGAATCATGTTGGGTGTTACTGTTATACCACACAGTGTGTGAGAGTCATGTTGGTTGTTACTGTTATACCACACAGTGTGTGAATCATATTGGATGTTACTCTTATTCCACACAGCGTGCGAGAGTCATGTTGGTTGTTACTGTTATACCACACAGTGTGTGAGAGTCATGTTGGTTGTTACTGTTATACCACACAGTGTGTGAATCATATTGGATGTTACTCTTATTCCACACAGCGTGTGAGAGTCATGTTGGTTGTTACTGTTATACCACACAGTGTCTGAGAGCCATGTTGGTTGTTACTGTTTTACCACACAGGGTGTGAGAGTCATGTTGGTTGTTACTGTTACACCACACAGTGTGTGAGAGTCATGTTGGTTGTTACTGTTATACCACACAGTGCGTAAGAGTCATATTGGTTGTTACTGTTATATCACACAGTGTGTGAGAGTCACGTTGGTTGTTACTGTTATACCACACAGTGTGTGAGAGTCATGTTGGTTATTACTGTTATACCACACAGTGTGTGAGAGTCATATTGGTTTTTACTGATATACCACACAGTGTGCGAGAGTCATGTTTGTTGTTACTCTTTTACTACACAGTGTATGAGAGTCATGTTGGTTGTTACTGTTATACCACACAGTGTGCGAGAGTCATGTTCGTTGCTACTCTTTTACTACACAGTGTATGAGAGTCATGTTGGTTGTTACTGTTATACCACACAGTGTGCGAGAGTCATGTTCGTTGTTACTCTTTTACTACACAGTGTATGAGAGTCATGTTGGTTGTTACTGTTATACCACACTGTGCGTGAATCATGTTGGTTTTTACTGTTATACAACACAGTGTGTGAATCATGTTGGTTGTTGCTGCTATACCACACAGTGTGTGAGAATCATGTTGATTGTTACTGTTATGGCACACAGTGTGCTAGAGTCATTTAGATTGTTACTGTTGTACCACACAGTGTGTGAGAGTCATGTAGGATATTACTGTTATACCAAACAGTGTGTGAAAGCTATGTTGGTTGTTACTCTTGTACCACTCAGTGTGAGAGTCATGTAGGTTGTTACTCTTATATCACACAGTGTGTGAGAGTCTTTTAGGTTGTTTCTGTTATTCCACACAGTGTGTGAATCATGTTGGTTGTTACTGTTATACCACACAGTGTGTGAGAGTCATGTTGGTTGTTACTGTTATATCACACAGTGTGAGAGAGTCATATAGGGTATTACTGTTATTCCACACAGTGTGTGAGATCATTTTGGTTGTCACTGTTATACCACACAGAGTATGAAAGTCATGATGGTTGTTACTGTTATACCACACAGTGTGTGTGAGAGTCTTGTAGGTTGCTATTGTTACAACACACATTGTGTGAGAGTCATGTTAGTTGTTACCGTTATACCACACAGTGCGTGAATCATATTGGTTTTTACTGTTATACAACACTGTGTGAATCATGTTGGTTGTTACTGTTATACCACACAGTGTGTGAGAGTCATGTTGGTTGTTACTGTTATACAACACAGTGTGTAAGAGTCATATTGGTTGTTACTGTTATACAACACAGTGTGTGAGAGTCATGTTGGTTGTTACTGTTATACCACACAGTGTGTGAGAGTCATGTTGGTTGTTACTGTTATACAACACAGTGTGTGAGAGACTTGTCGATTTTTACTGTTATACCACACAGTGTGTTAGATCCATGTTGGTTGTAATTGTTATGCCACACAGTATGTGAGAGTCATGTTGTTTGTTACTCTTACACCACACAGTGTGCGAGAGTCATGTTGGTTGTTACTGTTATACCACACAGTGTGTGAGAGTCATGAAGGTTGTTACTGTTATACCACACAGTGTGTGTGAGAGTCTTGTAGGTTGCTACTGTTACACCACACATTATGTGAGTCATATTAGTTGTTACTGGTATTCAACACAGTGTGTGAATCATGTTGGTTGTTACTGTTATACCACACAGTGTGTGAATCATGTTGGTTGTTAATGTTATACCACTCAGTGTGTGAATCATGTTGGGTGTTACTGTTATACCACACAGTGTGTGAATCATGTTTGGTGTTTCTGTTATACCACACAGTGTGTGAGAGTCACGTTGGTTGTTACTGTTATGCCACAGAGTGTCTGAATCATGTTGTTTGTTACTCTTTTACCACACAGTGTGCGAGAGTCATGTTGGTTGTTACTGTTATACCACACAGTGTGTGAGAGTCATGAAGGTTGTTTCTGTTGTTCCACACATTTTGTGAGAGCGATGTTGGTTGTTACTGTTGTACCACACAGTGTGTGGGTCATGTTTGTTGTTACTGTTATACCACACAGTGTGTGAATCATGTTGTTTGTTACTCTTATGCCACACAGTGTGTGAAAGTCATGTTGGTTGTAACTGTTATACCACAAAGTGTGTCAGTCATCTTGGTTGTTACTGCTATACTACACAGTGTGTGAGAGTCATGTTGATAGTTACTGTTATGCTACACAGTGTGTGAATCATATTTGTTGTTACTGTTATACCACACATTGTGTGATAGTCATGTTGGTTGTTACAGTTATACCACACAGTGTGTGAGAGTCATGTTGATTGTTACTGTTATACCACACAGTGTCTGAGAGCCATGTTGGTTGTTACTGTTGTACCACACAGTGTGTGAGAGTCATCTTGGTTGTTACTGTTATACCACACAGTGTGTGAGAGTCATGTTTGTTGTTACTGTTATACCACACAGTGTGTGTGTCATGTTGGTTGTTACTGTTATATCACACAGTGTGTGAATCATGTAGGTTGTTACTGTTATACCACACAGTGTGTGAATCATGTTGGTTGTTACTGTTATACCACACAGTGTGTGAGAGTCATGTTGGTTGTTACTGTTATACCACACAGTGTGTGAGAGTCATGTTGGTTGTTACTGTTATACCACACAGTGTGTGAGAGTCATGTTGGTTGTTACTGTCATCCCACACGGTGTGTGAGAGTCATCTTGGTTGTTACAGTTATACCACACAGTGTGTGAGAGTCATGTTGGTTGTTACTGTTATACCACACAGTGTGTGGAGTCAGGTTGGTTGTTACTATTATACGAAACAGAGTGTGACAGTCATGTAGGTTGTTACTGTTATACGACAGAGGGTTTGAATCATGTTGTATTTTATTGTTATACCACACAGTGAGTGAATCATGCTTGTTTTTACTGTTATACCACACGGTTTGTGAGAGTCATGTTGTTTGTTACTGTTATACCACACAGTGTGTGTGAGAGTCTTGTAGGTTGCTATTGTTACACCACACATTGTGTCAGAGTCATGTTAGTTGTTACTGTTATATACACACAGTGTCATCTTTGTTGTTACTGTTATACACACAGTGTGTGGTTGTTGGTTGCAACTGTTATACCACACAGTGTGTGAATCATGTTGGTTGTTACTGTTATACCACACAGTGTGTGAATCATGTTGGTTGTTACTGATAGACCAAACAGTGTGTGAGAGTCATGTTGATTGTTACTATCATACCACACATTGTGTGAGAGTCATCTTGTTTGTTACTGTTATACCACACAGTGTGTAAAAGTCATGTTGGTTGTTACTGTTATAATACACATTGTGTGAGAGTCATCTTGGTTGTTACTGTTATACCACACAGTGTGTGAGAGTCATGTTTGTTATTACTGTTATACCACACAGTGTTTGAGATTCATGTAGGTTGTTACTGTTATACTATACAGTGTGTTGGAGTCATGTTGTTTGTTACTATTATACCAAACACTGTGTGACAGTCATGTAGGTTGTTACTGTTATACGACAGGGTGTGAATCATGTTGTTTTTTATTGTTATACCACACAGTGAGTGAATCATGCTGGTTTATACTGTTATACCACACGGTTTTTGAGAGTCATATTGTTTGTTACTGTTATACCACTTAGTTTGTGAGAGTCATGAAGGTTGTTACTGTTATACCACACAGTGTGTGTGAGAGTCTTGTAGGTTGCTATTGTTACACCACACATTATGTCAGAGTCATGTTATTTGTTACTGGTATATAACACATTGCGTAAATCATGTTGGTTTTTACTGTTATACAGCACAGTGTGAGAATCATGTTGATTGTTACTGTTATACCACACAGTGTGTGAATTATGTTGGTTGTTACTGTTACACCACACAGTGTGTAAATCATGTTGAGTGTTAATGTTATACCACACAGTGTGTGAGAGTCAGGTTGGTTTTTACTGTTATACCACAGAGTGTGTGTATCATGCTGATTGTTACACTTATATCACACAGTGTGTGAGAGTCATGTTGGTTGTTACTGCTATGCCTCACAGTGTTTGAGAGTTTTGTTGGTTGTTACTCTTATACCACACTGTGTGAGTCAAGTTGTTTGTTACTGTTATACCACACAGTGTGTGAGAGTCATTTAGGTTGATACTGTTATACCACACAGTGTGTGAGAGTCATGTTGGTTGTTACTGTTATACCACACTGTATGCGAATCATGTTGGTTATTACTTTCATACCACACAGAGTGTGAACCATGTTGGTTGTTACCACACAGTGTGTGACAGTCATATTGGCTGTTACTGTCATACCACAGAGTGTGTGAACAATGTTGGTTGTTACGATTATACCACACAGTGTGTCAATCATGGTGATTGCAACTGTTATACCACACAGTGTGTGGGAGTCATGTTGGTTGTTACTATTATACCACACAGTGTGTGAATCATGTTGGTTTTTATTGTTATACCCCACGGTTTGTGAGAGTCATGTTGGTTGCTACTGTTATACCACACAGTGTGTGAGAGTCTTGTAGGTTGCTACTGTTACACCACACTTTGTGTGAGACTTGAGTTTTTACTGGTATACCATAGAGTGCGTGAATCATGTTGGTTTTTACTGTTATACAACAAAGTGTGTGGATTATGTTGGTTGTTACTGTTATACCACACTTTGTGTGAATTATGTTGGTTGTTACGGTTACACCACACAGTGTGTGAATCATGTTGGGTGTTACTGTTATACCACACAGTGTGTGAGAGTCATGTTGGTTGTTACTGTTATACCACACAGTGTGTGAATCATATTGGATGTTACTCTTATTCCACACAGCGTGCGAGAGTCATGTTGGTTGTTACTGTTATACCACACAGTGTGTGAGAGTCATGTTGGTTGTTACTGTTATACCACACAGTGTGTGAATCATATTGGATGTTACTCTTATTCCACACAGCGTGCGAGAGTCATGTTGGTTGTTACTGTTATACCACACAGTGTGTGAGAGTCATGTTGGTTGTTACTGTTATACCACACAGTGTCTGAGAGCCATGTTGGTTGTTACTGTTTTACCACACAGGGTGTGAGAGTCATGTTGGTTGTTTCTGTTATACCACACAGTGTGTGAGAGTCATGTTTGTTGTTACTGTTATACCACACAGTGTGTGTGTCATGTTGGTTGTAACTGTTATACCACAGTGTGTGAATCATGCTGGATGTTACTGTTATACCACAGTTTGTGAATCATGTAGATTGTTACTGTTACACCACACAGTGTGTGAGAGTCATGTTGGTTGTTACTGTCATACCACACAGTGTGTGGGAGTCATGTTGGTTGTTACTGTTATACCACACAGTGTGTGAGAGTCATGTTGGTTGTTACTGTCATACCACACAGTGTGTGAGAGTCATATTGGTTGTTACTGTCATACCACACAGTGTGTGAGAGCCTTGTAGGTTGTTACTGTTATACCACACTGTGTGTGGGAGTCATGTTGGTTGTTACTATTATACCAAACAGAGAGTGTCAGTCACGTAGGTTGTTACTGTTATACGACACAGGGTTTGAATCATGTTGTATTTTATTGTTATACAACACTGTGAGTGAATCATGCTGGTTTTTACTGTTATACCACACGGTTTGTGAGAGTCATGTTGTTTTTACTGTTATACCACACAGTGTGTGTGAGATTCTTGTAGGTTGCTATTCTTACACCACACATTGTGTCAGAGTCATGTTATTTGTTACTGGTATATCACACAGTGCGTGAATCATGTTGGTTTTTACTGTTATACAGGACAGTGTGAGAATCATGTTGGTTGTTACTGTTATACCACACAGTTTGTGTATTACGTTGTTTGTTTCTGTTACACAACACAGTGTGTGAATTATGTTTTGTGTTACTGTTATACCACACAGTGTGTGAGAGTCATGTTGGTTGTTACTGCTATGCCTCACAGTGTTTGCGAGTTTTGTTGGTTGTTACTCTTACACCACACTGTGTGAGTCAAGTTTTTTGTTTCTGTTATACCACACAGTGTGTGAATCATGTTGGTTGTTACTGTTATACCACACAGTGTACGAATTATGTTGGTTGTTACTGTTACACCACACAGTGTGTGAATCATGTTGGGTGTTTCTGTTATACCACACAGTGTGTGAGAGTCACGTTGGTTGTTACTGTTATACCACAGAGTGTCTGAGAGCGATGTTGGTTGTTACTGTTGTACCACACAGTGTGTGAGAGTCATGAAGGATGTTACTGTTATACCACACAATGTGTGTGAGAGTCTTGTAGGTTGCTACTGTTACACCACACATTGTGTGAGAGTCATGTTAGTTGTAACTGGTATTAAACAAAGTGTGAGAATCATGTTGATTTTTACTCTAATACAACATAGTGTATGAATCATTATGGTTGTTACTGTTATAATACAAAGTGTGTAAATTATGTTGGTGGTTTCTGTTACACCACACAGTGTGTGAATCATGATGGGTGTTACTGTTATACCACACAGTGCGTGAGAGTCATGTTAGTTGTTACTGGTATATCACACAGTGCAGGAATCATGTTGCTTTTTACTGTTATACAGCACAGTGTGAGAATCATGTTGGATGTTACTGTTACACCACACAGTGCGTGTATTATGTTGGATGTTACTGTTACACCACACAGTGTGTGAATCATGTTGGGTGTTACTGTTATACCACACAGTGTGTGAGAGCCATGTTGGTTGTTACTGTTATACCACAGAGTGTGTGAATCATGTTGAATGTTACTCTTATACCACACAGCGTGCGAGAGTCATGTTGTTTGTTACTGTTATACAACACAGTGTGTGAGAGTCGTGTTGGTTGTTACTGTTATACCACACAGTGTCTGAGAGCCAGTTCGGTTGTTACTGTTGTACCACACATTGTGTGAGAGTCATCTTGGTTGTTACTGTTATACTACACAGTGTGCGAGTGTCATCTTTGTTGTTACTGTTATACCACACAGTGTGTGTGTCATGTTGGTTGCAACTGTTATACCACACAGTGTGTGAATCATGTTGGTTGTTACTGTTATACCACACAGTGTGTGAATCATGTTGGTTGTTACTGATAGACCAAACAGTGTGTGAGAGTCATGTTGGTTGTTACTATCATACCACACATTGTGTGAGAGTCATTGGTTGTTACTGTTATACCACACAGTGTGTGAAAGTCATGTTGGTTGTTACTGTTATAATACACATTGTGTGAGAGTCATCTTGGTTGTTACTGTTATACCACACAGTGTGTGAGAGTCATGTTTGTTATTACTGTTATACCACACAGTGTTTGAGATTCATGTAGGTTGTTACTGTTATACTATACAGTGTGTTGGAGTCATGTTGTTTGTTACTATTATACCAAACACTGTGTGACAGTCATGTAGGTTGTTACTGTTATACGACAGGGTGTGAATCATGTTGTTTTTTATTGTTATACCACACAGTGAGTGAATCATGCTGGTTTATACTGTTACTATGCCACACGGTTTTTGAGAGTCATATTGTTTGTTACTGTTATACCACTTAGTTTGTGAGAGTCATGAAGGTTGTTACTGTTATACCACACAGTGTGTGAATCATGTTGGTTGTTGCTTTTATACCACACAGTGTGTGAGAGTCATGTTATTTGATACTGTTATAACACACAGTACGTGAGAGTCATTTAGGTAGTTAGTTATACCACACAGTGTTTGAGAGTCATATTGGTTGTTACTGCTATACCACACAGTGTGTGAGAGTCATGTAGGTTGTCACTGTTATACCACCCAGTGTGTGAGAGTCATGTTTGTTGTTACTGTTATAACACACTGTGTGTGAGAGTCATGAAGGTTGTTACTGTTATACCACACAGTGCGTGTGAGAGTCTTGTAGGTTGGTACTGTTACACCACACACTGTTTGAGAGTCATGTTAGTTGTTACTGGTATTCCACACAGTGCGTGAATCATGTTGGTTTTTACTGTTATACAACACAGTGTGTGAATCATGTTGGTTGTTGCTGCTATACCACACGGTGTGTGAGAATCATGTTGGTTGTTACTGTTATACCACACAGTGTGTGAGAGTCATTTAGGTTGATACTGTTATACCACACAGTGTGTGAGAGTCATGTTGGTTGTTACTGTTATACCACACTGTATGCGAATCATGTTGGTTATTACTTTCATACCACACAGAGTGTGAACCATGTTGGTTGTTACCACACAGTGTGTGACAGTCATATTGGCTGTTACTGTCATACCACAGAGTGTGTGAACAATGTTGGTTGTTACGATTATACCACACAGTGTGTCAATCATGGTGATTGCAACTGTTATACCACACAGTGTGTGGGAGTCATGTTGGTTGTTACTATTATACCACACAGTGTGTGAGATTCATGAAGGTTGTTACTGTCATACCACACAGTGTGTGAATCATGTTGGTTTTTATTGTTATACCACACAGTGAGTGAATCATGCTGGTTTTTACTGTTATACCCCACGGTTTGTGAGAGTCATGTTGGTTGTTACTGTTATACCACACAGTGTGTGAGAGTCTTGTAGGTTGCTACTGTTACACCACACTTTGTGTGAGAGTTGAGTTTTTACTGGTATACCATAGAGTGCGTGAATCATGTTGGTTTTTACTGTTATACAACAAAGTGTGTGGATTATGTTGGTTGTTACTGTTATACCACACTTTGTGTGAATTATGTTGGTTGTTACGGTTACACCACACAGTGTGTGAATCATGTTGGGTGTTACTGTTATACCACACAGTGTGTGAGAGTCATGTTGGTTGTTACTGTTATACCACACAGTGTGTGAATCATATTGGATGTTACTCATTCCACACAGCGTTGGGTTGTTACTGTTATACTTGGTTGTTACTGTTATACCACACAGTGTGTGAATCATATTGGATGTTACTCTTATTACTGTCCATACACACAGCGTGCGAGAGTCATGTTGGTTGTTACTGTTATGTTATATCACACAGTGAGTGAATAATGTAGGTTGTTAATGTTATACCACACAGTGTGTGAGAGTCATATTAGTTGTTACTGTCATACCACACAGTGTGTGAGAGTCATGTTGGTTGTTACTGTTATGCCACACAGTGTCTGAGAGCGATGTTGGTTGTTACTGTTGTACCACACAGTGTGTGAGAGTCATGTTGGTTGTTATTGTTATACCACACAGTGTGTGAGAGTCATGTTGGTTGTTACTGTTCTACCACACAGTGTGTGTGTCATGTTGGTTGTAACTGTTATACCACAGTGTGTGAATCATGCTGGATGTTACTGTTATACCACAGTTTGTGAATCATGTAGATTGTTACTGTTACACCACACAGTGTGTGAGAGTCATGTTGGTTGTTACTGTCATACCACACAGTGTGTGGGAGTCATGTTGTTTGTTACTGTTATACCACACAGTGTGTGAGAGTCATGTTGGTTGTTACTGTCATACCACACAGTGTGTGAGAGTCATATTGGTTGTTACTGTCATACCACACAGTGTGTGAGAGCCTTGTAGGTTGTTACTGTTATACCACACTGTGTGTGGGAGTCATGTTGGTTGTTACTATTATACCAAACAGAGAGTGTCAGTCACGTAGGTTGTTACTGTTATACGACACAGGGTTTGAATCATTTTGTATTTTATTGTTATACCACACTGTGAGTGAATCATGCTGGTTTTTACTGTTATACCACACGGTTTGTGAGAGTCATGTTGTTTTTACTGTTATACCACACAGTGTGTGTGAGATTCTTGTAGGTTGCTATTCTTACACCACACATTGTGTCAGAGTCATGTTATTTGTTACTGGTATATCACACAGTGCGTGAATCATGTTGGTTTTTACTGTTATACAAGACAGTGTGAGAATCATGTTGGTTGTTACTGTTATACCACACAGTTTGTGTATTACGTTGTTTGTTTCTGTTACACAACACAGTGTGTGAATCATGTTTTGTGTTACTGGTATACCACACAGTGTGTGAGAGTCATGTTGGTTGTTACTGCTATGCCTCACAGTGTTTGCGAGTTTTGTTGGTTGTTACTCTTACACCACACTGTGTGAGTCAAGTTGTTTGTTACTGTTATACCACACAGTGTGTGAATCATGTTGGTTGTTACTGTTATACCACACAGTGTACGAATTATGTTGGTTGTTACTGTTACACCACACAGTGTGTGAATCATGTTGGGTGTTTCTGTTATACCACACAGTGTGTGAGAGTCATGAAGGATGTTACTGTTATACCACACAATGTGTGTGAGAGTCTTGTAGGTTGCTACTGTTACACCACACATTGTGTGAGAGTCATGTTAGTTGTAACTGGTATTAAACAAAGTGTGAGAATCATGTTGATTTTTACTCTAATACAACATAGTGTATGAATCATTATGGTTGTTACTGTTATACCACAAAGTGTGTAAATTATGTTGGTGGTTTCTGTTACACCACACAGTGTGTGAATCATGATGGGTGTTACTGTTATACCACACAGTGCGTGAGAGTCATGTTGGTTCTTACTGTTATTCCAGAGAGTGTGTGAATCATGTTGGTTGTTACTCTTATTCCACACAGTGTGCGAGAGTCATGTTGGTTGTTAATGTTATACCACACAGTGTGTGAGAGTCATGTTGGTTGTTACTGTTATACCACACATTGTCTGAGAGCGATGTTGGTTGTTACTGTTGTACCACACAGTGTGTTAGGGTCATGTTTGTTGTTACTGTTATACCACACAGTGTATGAATCATGTTGTTTGTTACTCTTATGCCACACAGTGTGTGAAAGTCATGTTGGTTGCAACTGGCATACCACACAGTGTGTGAATCATCTTCGCTGTTACTGCTTTACTACACAGTGTGTGAGAGTCATGTGATTGTTACTGTTATACTACACAGTGTGTGAATCATGTTGTTTTACTGTTATACCACTCAGTGTGCGTTAGTCATGGTGGGTGTTACTGTTATGCCACACAGTGTGTGAGGGTCATGTTGGTTGTTACTGTTATACCACACAGTGTCTGAAAGCCATGTTGGTTGTTACTGTTTTACCACACAGGGTGTGAGAGTCATGTTGGTTGTTTCTGTTATACCACACAGAGTGTGAGAGTCATGTTTGTTGTTACTGTTATACCACACAGTTTGTGTCATGTTGGTTGTAACTGTTATACCACAGTGTGTGAATCATGTTGGTTGTTACTGTTATACCACACAGTGTGTGAATCATGTTGGTTGTTACTGTTAGACCACACAGTGTGTGAGAGTCATGTTGGTTGTTACTGTCATACCACACAGTGTGTGAGAGTCATGTTGGTTGTTACTGTTATACCACACAGTGTGTGAGAGTCATGTTGGTTGTTACTGTCATACCACACAGTGTGTTAGAATCATATTGGTTGTTACTGTTATACCGCACAGTGTGTGAGAGTCATGCAGGTTGTTACTGTTATACCGCACAGTTTGTTAGTCAGGTTGGTTGTTACTATTATACCGCAGAGTGTGACAGTCATGTAGGTTGTTACTGTTATACGACAGTTTGAATCATGTTGTATTGTTACTATTATACTTGTTTTTACTGTTATAACAGAGTGTGAGAGTCATGTTGTTAAGGTTGTTACTGTTATACGACACAGGGTATGAATCATGTTGTATTTTATTGTTATACCACACAGTGAGTGAATCATGCTGGTTTTTACTGTTATACCACACGGTTTGAGAGAGTCATGTTTGTTGTTACTATTATACCACACAGTCTGTGTGAGAGTCTTGTAGGTTGCTATTGTTACACCACATTGTGTCAGAGTCATGTTAGTTGTTACTGGTATATCACACAGTGCAGGAAATCATGTTGCTTTTTACTGTTATACAGCACAGTGTGAGAATCATGTTGGATTGTTACTGTTACATCACACAGTGCGTGTATTATGTTGGATGTTACTGTTACACCACACAGTGTGTGAATCATGTTGAACTGTTATACCACACAGTGTGTGAGAGCCATGTTGGTTGTTACTGTTATACCACAGAGTTGTTCATCTTGAATGTTACTGTTATACCACACAGCACATTTCGTTGTTACTGTTGTACCACACATTGTGTGAGAGTCATCACAGTGTGCGAGTGTTGTGTGTGTCATGTTGGTTGCAACTGTTATACTGTGTGAATCATGTTGGATGTTACTGTTATACCACACAGTGCGTGTATTATGTTCGATGTTACTGTTACACCACACATTGTGTGAGAGTCATCTTGGTTGTTACTGTTATACCACACAGTGTGTGAAAGTCATGTTGGTTGTTACTGTTATAATACACATTGTGTGAGAGTCATCTTGGTTGTTACTGTTATACCACACAGTGTGTGAGAGTCATGTTTGTTATTACTGTTATACCACACAGTGTTTGAGATTCATGTAGGTTGTTACTGTTATACTATACAGTGTGTTGGAGTCATGTTGTTTGTTACTATTATACCAAACACTGTGTGACAGTCATGTAGGTTGTTACTGTTATACGACAGGGTGTGAATCATGTTGTTTTTTATTGTTATACCACACAGTGAGTGAATCATGCTGGTTTATACTGTTATACCACACGGTTTTTGAGAGTCATGTTGTTTGTTACTGTTATACCACTTAGTTTGTGAGAGTCATGAAGGTTGTTACTGTTATACCACACAGTGTGTGTGAGAGTCTTGTAGGTTGCTATTGTTACACCACACATTATGTCAGAGTCATGTTATTTGTTACTGGTATATAACACATTGCGTAAATCATGTTGGTTTTTACTGTTATACAGCACAGTGTGAGAATCATGTTGATTGTTACTGTTATACCACACAGTGTGTGAATTATGTTGGTTGTTACTGTTACACCACACAGTGTGTAAATCATGTTGAGTGTTACTGTTATACCACACAGTGTGTGAGAGTCAGGTTGGTTTTTACTGTTATACCACAGAGTGTGTGTATCATGCTGATTGTTACACTTATATCACACAGTGTGTGAGAGTCATGTTGGTTGTTACTGCTATGCCTCACAGTGTTTGAGAGTTTTGTTGGTTGTTACTGTTCTACCACACAGGGTGTGAGTCATAGTTGTGAGAATTGTTGGTTGTTACTGTTATACCACACAGTGTGTGAGAGTCATTTAGGTTGATACTGTTATACCACACAGTGTGTGAGAGTCATGTTGGTTGTTACTGTTATACCACACTGTATGCGAATCATGTTGGTTATTACTTTCATACCACACAGAGTGTGAACCATGTTGGTTGTTACCACACAGTGTGTGACAGTCATATTGGCTGTTACTGTCATACCACAGAGTGTGTGAACAATGTTGGTTGTTACGATTATACCACACAGTGTGTCAATCATGGTGATTGCAACTGTTATACCACACAGTGTGTGGGAGTCATGTTGGTTGTTACTATTATACCACACAGTGTGTGAGATCATGTTGGTTTTTATTGTTATACCCACACGGTTTGTGAGAGTCATGTTGGTTGCTACTGTTATACCACACAGTGTGTGAGAGTCTTGTAGGTTGCTACTGTTACACCACACTTTGTGTGAGAGTTGAGTTTTTACTGGTATACCATAGAGTGCGTGAATCATGTTGGTTTTTACTGTTATACAACAAAGTGTGTGGATTATGTTGGTTGTTACTGTTATACCACACTTTGTGTGAATTATGTTGGTTGTTACGGTTACACCACACAGTGTGTGAATCATGTTGGGTGTTACTGTTATACCACACAGTGTGTGAGAGTCATGTTGGTTGTTACTGTTATACCACACAGTGTGTGAATCATATTGGATGTTACTCTTATTCCACACAGCGTGCGAGAGTCATGTTGGTTGTTACTGTTATACCACACAGTGTGTGAGAGTCATGTTGGTTGTTACTGTTATACCACACAGTGTGTGAATCATATTGGATGTTACTCTTATTCCACACAGCGTGCGAGAGTCATGTTGGTTGTTACTGTTATACCACACAGTGTGTGAGAGTCATGTTGGTTGTTACTGTTATACCACACAGTGTCTGAGAGCCATGTTGGTTGTTACTGTTTTACCACACAGGGTGTGAGAGTCATGTTGGTTGTTACTGTTATACCACACAGTGTGTGAGAGTCATGTTTGTTGTTACTGTTATACCACACAGTGTGTGTGTCATGTTGGTTGTAACTGTTATTCCACACAGTGTGTGTATCATGTTGGTTGTTACTGATATACCACACAGTGTGAGAGCCATGTTACTGTTATACGACACAGTATGTGTGTCATGTTGGTTTTTACTATAGAGTCATGTTTGTTGTTACTGTTACACAGTGTGTGAGAGTCATGTTGTTACACCACACACTGTTTGTTACTGTTACACTGTGCGTGACCACACAGTGTGTGAATCATGTTGAGTCATGTTGGTTGTTACTGTGCTATACCACACAGTGTGTGAGAGTCATGTTGGTTGTTACTGTTATACCACACAGTGTGTGAGAGTCATGTTGGTTGTTACTGTCATACCACATACAGTGTGTGAGAGTCATGTTGGTTGTTTCTATTGGTTGTTACTGTTATACCACACAGTGTGTGACTGTTTTACCACACAGGGTGTGAGAGTCATGTTGGTTGTTTCTGTTATATCAAACAGTGTGTGAGAGTCATGCAGGTTGTTACTGTTATACCGCACAGTGTGTGGGAGTCAGGTTGGTTGTTACTATTATAGCAAACAGAGTGTGACAGTCATTTAGGTTGTTACTGTTATACGACACAGGGTATGAATCATGTTGTATTTTATTGTTATACCACACAGTGAGTGAATCATGCTGGTTTTTACTGTTATACCACACGGTTTGAGAGAGTCATGTTTGTTGTTACTATTATACCACACAGTCTGTGTGAGATTCTTGTAGGTTGCTATTCTTACACCACACATTGTGTCAGAGTCATGTTATTTGTTACTGTATATCACACAGTGCGTGAATCATGTTGGTTTTTACTGTTATACACACAGTGTGAGAATCATGTTGGTTGTTACTGTTATACCACACAGTTTGTGTATTACGTTGTGTGTGTTGTCTGTTACACAACACAGTGTGTGAATTTGTGTTTTGGTGTTACTGTCATACCACACAGTGTGTGAGAGTCATGTTGGTTGTTACTGCTATGCCTCACAGTGTTTGAGAGTTTTGTTGGTTGTTACTGTTCTACCACACAGGGTGTGAGAGTCATGTTGGTTGTTTCTGTTATACAACACAGTGTGTGAATCATGTTGGTTGTTGCTGTTATACCACACAGTGTGTGAGAGTCATGTTGGTTGTTACTGTTATACCACACAGAGTGTGACAATCATGTTGGTTGTTACTGTTATACCACACAATGTGTGAGAGTCATGTTGGTTGTTACTGTTATACCACACAGTGTGTGAGAGTCATGTTGGTTGTTACTGTTATACCACACAGTGTGTGACAGTCATGTTGGTTGTTACTGTTATACCACACAATGTGTGTGAGAGTCAAGTTGGTTGTTACTGTGATACCACACATTGTGTGAGAGTCATATTAGTTGTAACTGGTATTAAACAAAGTGTGAGAATCATGTTGATTTTTACTCTAATACAACATGTGTATGAATCATTATGGTTGTTACTGTTATAATACAAAGTGTGTGAATTATGTTGGTGGTTTCTGTTATACCACACAGTGTGTGAATCATGTGGGTGTTACTGTTATACCACACATTGTGTCAGAGTCATGTTAGTTGTTACTGGTATATCACACAGTGCAGGAATCATGTTGCTTTTTACTGTTATACAGCACAGTGTGAGAATCATGTTGGATGTTACTGTTACATCACACAGTGCGTGTATTATGTTGGATGTTACTGTTACACCACACAGTGTGTGAATCATGTTGGGTGTTACTGTTATACCACACAGTGTGTGAGAGCCATGTTGGTTGTTACTGTTATACCACAGAGTGTGTGAATCATCTTGAATGTTACTCTTATACCACACAGCGTGCGAGAGTCATGTTGTTTGTTACTGTTATACAACACAGTGTGTGAGAGTCATGTTGGTTGTTACTGTTATACCACACAGTGTCTGAGAGCCATTTCGGTTGTTACTGTTGTACCACACATTGTGTGAGAGTCATCTTGGTTGTTACTGTTATACTACACAGTGTGCGAGTGTCATCTTTGTTGTTACTGTTATACCACACAGTGTGTGTGTCATGTTGGTTGCAACTGTTATACCACACAGTGTGTGAATCATGTTGGTTGTTACTGTTATACCACACAGTGTGTGAATCATGTTGGTTGTTACTGATAGACCAAACAGTGTGTGAGAGTCATGTTGGTTGTTACTATCATACCACACATTGTGTGAGAGTCATTGGTTGTTACTGTTATACCACACAGTGTGTGAAAGTCATGTTGGTTGTTACTGTTATAATACACATTGTGTGAGAGTCATCTTGGTTGTTACTGTTATACCACACAGTGTGTGAGAGTCATGTTTGTTATTACTGTTATACCACACAGTGTTTGAGATTCATGTAGGTTGTTACTGTTATACTATACAGTGTGTTGGAGTCATGTTGTTTGTTACTATTATACCAAACACTGTGTGACAGTCATGTAGGTTGTTACTGTTATACGACAGGGTGTGAATCATGTTGTTTTTTATTGTTATACCACACAGTGAGTGAATCATGCTGGTTTATACTGTTATACCACACGGTTTTTGAGAGTCATATTGTTTGTTACTGTTATACCACTTAGTTTGTGAGAGTCATGAAGGTTGTTACTGTTATACCACACAGTGTGTGAATCATGTTGGTTGTTGCTTTTATACCACACAGTGTGTGAGAGTCATGTTATTTGATACTGTTATAACACACAGTACGTGAGAGTCATTTAGGTAGTTAGTTATACCACACAGTGTTTGAGAGTCATATTGGTTGTTACTGCTATACCACACAGTGTGTGAGAGTCATGTAGGTTGTCACTGTTATACCACCCAGTGTGTGAGAGTCATGTTTGTTGTTACTGTTATAACACACTGTGTGTGAGAGTCATGAAGGTTGTTACTGTTATACCACACAGTGCGTGTGAGAGTCTTGTAGGTTGGTACTGTTACACCACACACTGTTTGAGAGTCATGTTAGTTGTTACTGGTATTCCACACAGTGCGTGAATCATGTTGGTTTTTACTGTTATACAACACAGTGTGTGAATCATGTTGGTTGTTGCTGCTATACCACACGGTGTGTGAGAATCATGTTGGTTGTTACTGTTATACCACACAGTGTGTGAGAGTCATTTAGGTTGATACTGTTATACCACACAGTGTGTGAGAGTCATGTTGGTTGTTACTGTTATACCACACTGTATGCGAATCATGTTGGTTATTACTTTCATACCACACAGAGTGTGAACCATGTTGGTTGTTACCACACAGTGTGTGACAGTCATATTGGCTGTTACTGTCATACCACAGAGTGTGTGAACAATGTTGGTTGTTACGATTATACCACACAGTGTGTCAATCATGGTGATTGCAACTGTTATACCACACAGTGTGTGGGAGTCATGTTGGTTGTTACTATTATACCACACAGTGTGTGAGATTCATGAAGGTTGTTACTGTCATACCACACAGTGTGTGAATCATGTTGGTTTTTATTGTTATACCACACAGTGAGTGAATCATGCTGGTTTTTACTGTTATACCCCACGGTTTGTGAGAGTCATGTTGGTTGTTACTGTTATACCACACAGTGTGTGAGAGTCTTGTAGGTTGCTACTGTTACACCACACTTTGTGTGAGAGTTGAGTTTTTACTGGTATACCATAGAGTGCGTGAATCATGTTGGTTTTTACTGTTATACAACAAAGTGTGTGGATTATGTTGGTTGTTACTGTTATACCACACTTTGTGTGAATTATGTTGGTTGTTACGGTTACACCACACAGTGTGTGAATCATGTTGGGTGTTACTGTTATACCACACAGTGTGTGAGAGTCATGTTGGTTGTTACTGTTATACCACACAGTGTGTGAATCATATTGGATGTTACTCTTATTCCACACAGCGTGCGAGAGTCATGTTGGTTGTTACTGTTATACAACACAGTGTGTGAGAGTCATGTTGGTTGTTACTGTTATACCACACAGTGTCTGAGAGCCATGTTGGTTGTTACTGTTCTACCACACAGGGTGTGAGAGTCATGTTGGTTGTTTCTGTTATACCACACAGTGTGTGAGAGTCATGTTTGTTGTTACTGTTATACCACACAGTGTGTGTGTCATGTTGGTTGTAACTGTTATACCACAGTGTGTGAATCATGCTGGATGTTACTGTTATACCACAGTTTGTGAATCATGTAGATTGTTACTGTTACACCACACAGTGTGTGAGAGTCATGTTGGTTGTTACTGTCATACCACACAGTGTGTGGGAGTCATGTTGTTTGTTACTGTTATACCACACAGTGTGTGAGAGTCATGTTGGTTGTTACTGTCATACCACACAGTGTGTGAGAGTCATATTGGTTGTTACTGTCATACCACACAGTGTGTGAGAGCCTTGTAGGTTGTTACTGTTATACCACACTGTGTGTGGGAGTCATGTTGGTTGTTACTATTATACCAAACAGAGAGTGTCAGTCACGTAGGTTGTTACTGTTATACGACACAGGGTTTGAATCATTTTGTATTTTATTGTTATACCACACTGTGAGTGAATCATGCTGGTTTTTACTGTTATACCACACGGTTTGTGAGAGTCATGTTGTTTTTACTGTTATACCACACAGTGTGTGTGAGATTCTTGTAGGTTGCTATTCTTACACCACACATTGTGTCAGAGTCATGTTATTTGTTACTGGTATATCACACAGTGCGTGAATCATGTTGGTTTTTACTGTTATACAGGACAGTGTGAGAATCATGTTGGTTGTTACTGTTATACCACACAGTTTGTGTATTACGTTGTTTGTTTCTGTTACACAACACAGTGTGTGAATCATGTTTTGTGTTTCTGGTATACCACACAGTGTGTGAGAGTCATGTTGGTTGTTACTGCTATGCCTCACAGTGTTTGCGAGTTTTGTTGGTTGTTACTCTTACACCACACTGTGTGAGTCAAGTTTTTTGTTACTGTTATACCACACAGTGTGTGAATCATGTTGGTTGTTACTGTTATAC
The DNA here is from genome assembly GCF_038502225.1 of Cherax quadricarinatus. Taxonomy (NCBI): domain Eukaryota; kingdom Metazoa; phylum Arthropoda; class Malacostraca; order Decapoda; family Parastacidae; genus Cherax; species Cherax quadricarinatus. The sequence goes on from NC_091380.1 coordinate 13,291,219, forward strand.
CACACAGTGTACGAATTATGTTGGTTGTTACTGTTACACCACACAGTGTGTGAATCATGTTGGGTGTTTCTGTTATACCACACAGTGTGTGAGAGTCATGAAGGATGTTACTGTTATACCACACAATGTGTGTGAGAGTCTTGTAGGTTGCTACTGTTACACCACACATTGTGTGAGAGTCATGTTAGTTGTAACTGGTATTAAACAAAGTGTGAGAATCATGTTGATTTTTACTCTAATACAACATAGTGTATGAATCATTATGGTTGTTACTGTTATACCACAAAGTGTGTAAATTATGTTGGTGGTTTCTGTTACACCACACAGTGTGTGAATCATGATGGGTGTTACTGTTATACCACACAGTGCGTGAGAGTCATGTTGGTTCTTACTGTTATTCCAGAGAGTGTGTGAATCATGTTGGTTGTTACTCTTATTCCACACAGTGTGCGAGAGTCATGTTGGTTGTTAATGTTATACCACACAGTGTGTGAGAGTCATGTTGGTTGTTACTGTTATACCACACATTGTCTGAGAGCGATGTTGGTTGTTACTGTTGTACCACACAGTGTGTTAGGGTCATGTTTGTTGTTACTGTTATACCACACAGTGTATGAATCATGTTGTTTGTTACTCTTATGCCACACAGTGTGTGAAAGTCATGTTGGTTGCAACTGGCATACCACACAGTGTGTGAATCATCTTCGCTGTTACTGCTTTACTACACAGTGTGTGAGAGTCATGTGATTGTTACTGTTATACTACACAGTGTGTGAATCATGTTTGTTGTTACTGTTATACCACTCAGTGTGCGTTAGTCATGGTGGGTGTTACTGTTATGCCACACAGTGTGTTAGGGTCATGTTGGTTGTTACTGTTATACCACACAGTGTCTGAAAGCCATGTTGGTTGTTACTGTTTTACCACACAGGGTGTGAGAGTCATGTTGGTTGTTTCTGTTATACCACACAGAGTGTGAGAGTCATGTTTGTTGTTACTGTTATACCACACAGTTTGTGTCATGTTGGTTGTAACTGTTATACCACAGTGTGTGAATCATGTTGGTTGTTACTGTTATACCACACAGTGTGTGAATCATGTTGGTTGTTACTGTTAGACCACACAGTGTGTGAGAGTCATGTTGGTTGTTACTGTCATACCACACAGTGTGTGAGAGTCATGTTGGTTGTTACTGTTATACCACACAGTGTGTGAGAGTCATGTTGGTTGTTACTGTCATACCACACAGTGTGTTAGAATCATATTGGTTGTTACTGTTATACCGCACAGTGTGTGAGAGTCATGCAGGTTGTTACTGTTATACCGCACAGTGTGTTGGAGTCAGGTTGGTTGTTACTATTATACGAAACAGAGTGTGACAGTCATGTAGGTTGTTACTGTTATACGACAGAGGGTTTGAATCATGTTGTATTTTATTGTTATACCACACAGTGAGTGAATCATGCTTGTTTTTACTGTTATACCACACGGTTTGTGAGAGTCATGTTGTTTGTTACTGTTATACCACACAGTGTGTGTGAGAGTCTTGTAGGTTGCTATTGTTACACCACACATTGTGTCAGAGTCATGTTAGTTGTTACTGGTATATCACACAGTGCGTGAATCATGTTGGTTTTTACTGTTATACAGCACAGTGTGAGAATCATGTTGGATGTTACTGTTATACCACACAGTGCGTGTATTATGTTCGATGTTACTGTTACACCACACATTGTGTGAGAGTCATCTTGGTTGTTACTGTTATACCACACAGTGTGTGAAAGTCATGTTGGTTGTTACTGTTATAATACACATTGTGTGAGAGTCATCTTGGTTGTTACTGTTATACCACACAGTGTGTGAGAGTCATGTTTGTTATTACTGTTATACCGCACAGTGTTTGAGATTCATGTAGGTTGTTACTGTTATACTATACAGTGTGTTGGAGTCATGTTGTTTGTTACTATTATACCAAACACTGTGTGACAGTCATGTAGGTTGTTACTGTTATACGACAGGGTGTGAATCATGTTGTTTTTTATTGTTATACCACACAGTGAGTGAATCATGCTGGTTTATACTGTTATACCACACGGTTTTTGAGAGTCATGTTGTTTGTTACTGTTATACCACTTAGTTTGTGAGAGTCATGAAGGTTGTTACTGTTATACCACACAGTGTGTGTGAGAGTCTTGTAGGTTGCTATTGTTACACCACACATTATGTCAGAGTCATGTTATTTGTTACTGGTATATAACACATTGCGTAAATCATGTTGGTTTTTACTGTTATACAGCACAGTGTGAGAATCATGTTGATTGTTACTGTTATACCACACAGTGTGTGAATTATGTTGGTTGTTACTGTTACACCACACAGTGTGTAAATCATGTTGAGTGTTAATGTTATACCACACAGTGTGTGAGAGTCAGGTTGGTTTTTACTGTTATACCACAGAGTGTGTGTATCATGCTGATTGTTACACTTATATCACGCAGTGTGTGAGAGTCATGTTGGTTGTTACTGCTATGCCTCACAGTGTTTGAGAGTTTTGTTGGTTGTTACTCTTATACCACACTGTGTGAGTCAAGTTGTTTGTTACTGTTATACCACACAGTGTGTGAGAGTCATTTAGGTTGATACTGTTATACCACACAGTGTGTGAGAGTCATGTTGGTTGTTACTGTTATACCACACTGTATGCGAATCATGTTGGTTATTACTTTCATACCACACAGAGTGTGAACCATGTTGGTTGTTACCACACAGTGTGTGACAGTCATATTGGCTGTTACTGTCATACCACAGAGTGTGTGAACAATGTTGGTTGTTACGATTATACCACACAGTGTGTCAATCATGGTGATTGCAACTGTTATACCACACAGTGTGTGGGAGTCATGTTGGTTGTTACTATTATACCACACAGTGTGTGAATCATGTTGGTTTTTATTGTTATACCCCACGGTTTGTGAGAGTCATGTTGGTTGCTACTGTTATACCACACAGTGTGTGAGAGTCTTGTAGGTTGCTACTGTTACACCACACTTTGTGTGAGACTTGAGTTTTTACTGGTATACCATAGAGTGCGTGAATCATGTTGGTTTTTACTGTTATACAACAAAGTGTGTGGATTATGTTGGTTGTTACTGTTATACCACACTTTGTGTGAATTATGTTGGTTGTTACGGTTACACCACACAGTGTGTGAATCATGTTGGGTGTTACTGTTATACCACACAGTGTGTGAGAGTCATGTTGGTTGTTACTGTTATACCACACAGTGTGTGAATCATATTGGATGTTACTCTTATTCCACACAGCGTGCGAGAGTCATGTTGGTTGTTACTGTTATACCACACAGTGTGTGAGAGTCATGTTGGTTGTTACTGTTATACCACACAGTGTGTGAATCATATTGGATGTTACTCTTATTCCACACAGCGTGCGAGAGTCATGTTGGTTGTTACTGTTATACCACACAGTGTGTGAGAGTCATGTTGGTTGTTACTGTTATACCACACAGTGTCTGAGAGCCATGTTGGTTGTTACTGTTCTACCACACAGGGTGTGAGAGTCATGTTGGTTGTTTCTGTTATACCACACAGTGTGTGAGAGTCATGTTTGTTGTTACTGTTATACCACACAGTGTGTGTGTCATGTTGGTTGTAACTGTTATACCACAGTGTGTGAATCATGCTGGATGTTACTGTTATACCACAGTTTGTGAATCATGTAGATTGTTACTGTTACACCACACAGTGTGTGAGAGTCATGTTGGTTGTTACTGTCATACCACACAGTGTGTGGGAGTCATGTTGGTTGTTACTGTTATACCACACAGTGTGTGAGAGTCATGTTGGTTGTTACTGTCATACCACACAGTGTGTGAGAGTCATATTGGTTGTTACTGTCATACCACACAGTGTGTGAGAGCCTTGTAGGTTGTTACTGTTATACCACACTGTGTGTGGGAGTCATGTTGGTTGTTACTATTATACCAAACAGAGAGTGTCAGTCACGTAGGTTGTTACTGTTATACGACACAGGGTTTGAATCATGTTGTATTTTATTGTTATACAACACTGTGAGTGAATCATGCTGGTTTTTACTGTTATACCACACGGTTTGTGAGAGTCATGTTGTTTTTACTGTTATACCACACAGTGTGTGTGAGATTCTTGTAGGTTGCTATTCTTACACCACACATTGTGTCAGAGTCATGTTATTTGTTACTGGTATATCACACAGTGCGTGAATCATGTTGGTTTTTACTGTTATACAGGACAGTGTGAGAATCATGTTGGTTGTTACTGTTATACCACACAGTTTGTGTATTACGTTGTTTGTTTCTGTTACACAACACAGTGTGTGAATTATGTTTTGTGTTACTGTTATACCACACAGTGTGTGAGAGTCATGTTGGTTGTTACTGCTATGCCTCACAGTGTTTGCGAGTTTTGTTGGTTGTTACTCTTACACCACACTGTGTGAGTCAAGTTTTTTGTTTCTGTTATACCACACAGTGTGTGAATCATGTTGGTTGTTACTGTTATACCACACAGTGTACGAATTATGTTGGTTGTTACTGTTACACCACACAGTGTGTGAATCATGTTGGGTGTTTCTGTTATACCACACAGTGTGTGAGAGTCACGTTGGTTGTTACTGTTATACCACAGAGTGTCTGAGAGCGATGTTGGTTGTTACTGTTGTACCACACAGTGTGTGAGAGTCATGAAGGATGTTACTGTTATACCACACAATGTGTGTGAGAGTCTTGTAGGTTGCTACTGTTACACCACACATTGTGTGAGAGTCATGTTAGTTGTAACTGGTATTAAACAAAGTGTGAGAATCATGTTGATTTTTACTCTAATACAACATAGTGTATGAATCATTATGGTTGTTACTGTTATAATACAAAGTGTGTAAATTATGTTGGTGGTTTCTGTTACACCACACAGTGTGTGAATCATGATGGGTGTTACTGTTATACCACACAGTGCGTGAGAGTCATGTTAGTTGTTACTGGTATATCACACAGTGCAGGAATCATGTTGCTTTTTACTGTTATACAGCACAGTGTGAGAATCATGTTGGATGTTACTGTTACACCACACAGTGCGTGTATTATGTTGGATGTTACTGTTACACTACACAGTGTGTGAATCATGTTGGGTGTTACTGTTATACCACACAGTGTGTGAGAGCCATGTTGGTTGTTACTGTTATACCACAGAGTGTGTGAATCATGTTGAATGTTACTCTTATACCACACAGCGTGCGAGAGTCATGTTGTTTGTTACTGTTATACAACACAGTGTGTGAGAGTCGTGTTGGTTGTTACTGTTATACCACACAGTGTCTGAGAGCCAGTTCGGTTGTTACTGTTGTACCACACATTGTGTGAGAGTCATCTTGGTTGTTACTGTTATACTACACAGTGTGCGAGTGTCATCTTTGTTGTTTCTGTTATACCACACAGTGTGTGTGTCATGTTGGTTGCAACTGTTATACCACACAGTGTGTGAATCATGTTGGTTGTTACTGTTATACCACACAGTGTGTGAATCATGTTGGTTGTTACTGATAGACCAAACAGTGTGTGAGAGTCATGTTGGTTGTTACTATCATACCACACATTGTGTGAGAGTCATTGGTTGTTACTGTTATACCACACAGTGTGTGAAAGTCATGTTGGTTGTTACTGTTATAATACACATTGTGTGAGAGTCATCTTGGTTGTTACTGTTATACCACACAGTGTGTGAGAGTCATGTTTGTTATTACTGTTATACCACACAGTGTTTGAGATTCATGTAGGTTGTTACTGTTATACTATACAGTGTGTTGGAGTCATGTTGTTTGTTACTATTATACCAAACACTGTGTGACAGTCATGTAGGTTGTTACTGTTATACGACAGGGTGTGAATCATGTTGTTTTTTATTGTTATACCACACAGTGAGTGAATCATGCTGGTTTATACTGTTATACCACACGGTTTTTGAGAGTCATATTGTTTGTTACTGTTATACCACTTAGTTTGTGAGAGTCATGAAGGTTGTTACTGTTATACCACACAGTGTGTGAATCATGTTGGTTGTTGCTTTTATACCACACAGTGTGTGAGAGTCATGTTATGTTGATACTGTTATAACACACAGTACGTGAGAGTCATGTTAGGTTGTTAGTCTTATACCACACAGTGTTTGAGAGTCATATTGGTTGTTACTGCTATACCACACAGTGTGTGAGAGTCATGTAGGTTGTCACTGTTATACCACCCAGTGTGTGAGAGTCATGTTTGTTGTTACTGTTATAACACACTGTGTGTGAGAGTCATGAAGGTTGTTACTGTTATACCACACAGTGCGTGTGAGAGTCTTGTAGGTTGGTACTGTTACACCACACACTGTTTGAGAGTCATGTTAGTTGTTACTGGTATTCCACACAGTGCGTGAATCATGTTGGTTTTTACTGTTATACAACACAGTGTGTGAATCATGTTGGTTGTTGCTGCTATACCACACGGTGTGTGAGAATCATGTTGGTTGTTACTGTTATACCACACAGTGTGTGAGAGTCATTTAGGTTGATACTGTTATACCACACAGTGTGTGAGAGTCATGTTGGTTGTTACTGTTATACCACACTGTATGCGAATCATGTTGGTTATTACTTTCATACCACACAGAGTGTGAACCATGTTGGTTGTTACCACACAGTGTGTGACAGTCATATTGGCTGTTACTGTCATACCACAGAGTGTGTGAACAATGTTGGTTGTTACGATTATACCACACAGTGTGTCAATCATGGTGATTGCAACTGTTATACCACACAGTGTGTGGGAGTCATGTTGGTTGTTACTATTATACCACACAGTGTGTGAGATTCATGAAGGTTGTTACTGTCATACCACACAGTGTGTGAATCATGTTGGTTTTTATTGTTATACCACACAGTGAGTGAATCATGCTGGTTTTTACTGTTATACCCCACGGTTTGTGAGAGTCATGTTGGTTGTTACTGTTATACCACACAGTGTGTGAGAGTCTTGTAGGTTGCTACTGTTACACCACACTTTGTGTGAGAGTTGAGTTTTTACTGGTATACCATAGAGTGCGTGAATCATGTTGGTTTTTACTGTTATACAACAAAGTGTGTGGATTATGTTGGTTGTTACTGTTATACCACACTTTGTGTGAATTATGTTGGTTGTTACGGTTACACCACACAGTGTGTGAATCATGTTGGGTGTTACTGTTATACCACACAGTGTGTGAGAGTCATGTTGGTTGTTACTGTTATACCACACAGTGTGTGAATCATATTGGATGTTACTCTTATTCCACACAGCGTGCGAGAGTCATGTTGGTTGTTACTGTTATACAACACAGTGTGTGAGAGTCATGTTGGTTGTTACTGTTATACCACACAGTGTCTGAACCATGTTGGTTGTTGCGGAGTGTGAATCATGTTGGATGTAACTGTTATACCACACAGTGTGTGGGAGTCATGTTGGTTGTTACTATTATACCACACAGTGTGTGAGACTCAAGTAGGTTGTTACTGTTATACCTCACAGTGTGTGAATCATATTGGTTTTTATTGTTATACAACACAGAGTGTGAATCATGTTGGTTGTTACTGTTATGCCAAACAGTGCGTGAATCATATTGGTTGTTGCTGTTAGACCACACAGTAGCCATGTTGGTTGTTACTGTTCTACCACACAGGGTGTGAGAGTCATGTTGGTTGTTTCTGTTATACCACACAGTGTGTGAGAGTCATGTTTGTTGTTACTGTTATACCACACAGTGTGTGTGTCATGTTGGTTGTAACTGTTATACCACAGTGTGTGAATCATGCTGGATGTTACTGTTATACCACAGTTTGTGAATCATGTAGATTGTTACTGTTACACCACACAGTGTGTGAGAGTCATGTTGGTTGTTACTGTCATACCACACAGTGTGTGGGAGTCATGTTGTTTGTTACTGTTATACCACACAGTGTGTGAGAGTCATGTTGGTTGTTACTGTCATACCACACAGTGTGTGAGAGTCATATTGGTTGTTACTGTCATACCACACAGTGTGTGAGAGCCTTGTAGGTTGTTACTGTTATACCACACTGTGTGTGGGAGTCATGTTGGTTGTTACTATTATACCAAACAGAGAGTGTCAGTCACGTAGGTTGTTACTGTTATACGACACAGGGTTTGAATCATTTTGTATTTTATTGTTATACCACACTGTGAGTGAATCATGCTGGTTTTTACTGTTATACCACACGGTTTGTGAGAGTCATGTTGTTTTTACTGTTATACCACACAGTGTGTGTGAGATTCTTGTAGGTTGCTATTCTTACACCACACATTGTGTCAGAGTCATGTTATTTGTTACTGGTATATCACACAGTGCGTGAATCATGTTGGTTTTTACTGTTATACAGGACAGTGTGAGAATCATGTTGGTTGTTACTGTTATACCACACAGTTTGTGTATTACGTTGTTTGTTTCTGTTACACAACACAGTGTGTGAATCATGTTTTGTGTTTCTGGTATACCACACAGTGTGTGAGAGTCATGTTGGTTGTTACTGCTATGCCTCACAGTGTTTGCGAGTTTTGTTGGTTGTTACTCTTACACCACACTGTGTGAGTCAAGTTTTTTGTTACTGTTATACCACACAGTGTGTGAATCATGTTGGTTGTTACTGTTATACCACACAGTGTACGAATTATGTTGGTTGTTACTGTTACACCACACAGTGTGTGAATCATGTTGGGTGTTTCTGTTATACCACACAGTGTGTGAGAGTCATGAAGGATGTTACTGTTATACCACACAATGTGTGTGAGAGTCTTGTAGGTTGCTACTGTTACACCACACATTGTGTGAGAGTCATGTTAGTTGTAACTGGTATTAAACAAAGTGTGAGAATCATGTTGATTTTTACTCTAATACAACATAGTGTATGAATCATTATGGTTGTTACTGTTATACCACAGAGTGTGTAAATTATGTTGGTGGTTTCTGTTACACCACACAGTGTGTGAATCATGATGGGTGTTACTGTTATACCACACAGTGCGTGAGAGTCATGTTGGTTCTTACTGTTATTCCAGAGAGTGTGTGAATCATGTTGGTTGTTACTCTTATTCCACACAGTGTGCGAGAGTCATGTTGGTTGTTAATGTTATACCACACAGTGTGTGAGAGTCATGTTGGTTGTTACTGTTATACCACACATTGTCTGAGAGCGATGTTGGTTGTTACTGTTGTACCACACAGTGTGTTAGGGTCATGTTTGTTGTTACTGTTATACCACACAGTGTATGAATCATGTTGTTTGTTACTCTTATGCCACACAGTGTGTGAAAGTCATGTTGGTTGCAACTGGCATACCACACAGTGTGTGAATCATCTTCGCTGTTACTGCTTTACTACACAGTGTGTGAGAGTCATGTGATTGTTACTGTTATACTACACAGTGTGTGAATCATGTTTGTTGTTACTGTTATACCACTCAGTGTGCGTTAGTCATGGTGGGTGTTACTGTTATGCCACACAGTGTGTTAGGGTCATGTTGGTTGTTACTGTTATACCACACAGTGTCTGAAAGCCATGTTGGTTGTTACTGTTTTACCACACAGGGTGTGAGAGTCATGTTGGTTGTTTCTGTTATACCACACAGAGTGTGAGAGTCATGTTTGTTGTTACTGTTATACCACACAGTTTGTGTCATGTTGGTTGTAACTGTTATACCACAGTGTGTGAATCATGTTGGTTGTTACTGTTATACCACACAGTGTGTGAATCATGTTGGTTGTTACTGTTAGACCACACAGTGTGTGAGAGTCATGTTGGTTGTTACTGTCATACCACACAGTGTGTGAGAGTCATGTTGGTTGTTACTGTTATACCACACAGTGTGTGAGAGTCATGTTGGTTGTTACTGTCATACCACACAGTGTGTTAGAATCATATTGGTTGTTACTGTTATACCGCACAGTGTGTGAGAGTCATGCAGGTTGTTACTGTTATACCGCACAGTGTGTTGGAGTCAGGTTGGTTGTTACTATTATACGAAACAGAGTGTGACAGTCATGTAGGTTGTTACTGTTATACGACAGAGGGTTTGAATCATGTTGTATTTTATTGTTATACCACACAGTGAGTGAATCATGCTTGTTTTTACTGTTATACCACACGGTTTGTGAGAGTCATGTTGTTTGTTACTGTTATACCACACAGTGTGTGTGAGAGTCTTGTAGGTTGCTATTGTTACACCACACATTGTGTCAGAGTCATGTTAGTTGTTACTGGTATATCACACAGTGCGTGAATCATGTTGGTTTTTACTGTTATACAGCACAGTGTGAGAATCATGTTGGATGTTACTGTTATACCACACAGTGCGTGTATTATGTTCGATGTTACTGTTACACCACACATTGTGTGAGAGTCATCTTGGTTGTTACTGTTATACCACACAGTGTGTGAAAGTCATGTTGGTTGTTACTGTTATAATACACATTGTGTGAGAGTCATCTTGGTTGTTACTGTTATACCACACAGTGTGTGAGAGTCATGTTTGTTATTACTGTTATACCGCACAGTGTTTGAGATTCATGTAGGTTGTTACTGTTATACTATACAGTGTGTTGGAGTCATGTTGTTTGTTACTATTATACCAAACACTGTGTGACAGTCATGTAGGTTGTTACTGTTATACGACAGGGTGTGAATCATGTTGTTTTTTATTGTTATACCACACAGTGAGTGAATCATGCTGGTTTATACTGTTATACCACACGGTTTTTGAGAGTCATATTGTTTGTTACTGTTATACCACTTAGTTTGTGAGAGTCATGAAGGTTGTTACTGTTATACCACACAGTGTGTGTGAGAGTCTTGTAGGTTGCTATTGTTACACCACACATTATGTCAGAGTCATGTTATTTGTTACTGGTATATAACACATTGCGTAAATCATGTTGGTTTTTACTGTTATACAGCACAGTGTGAGAATCATGTTGATTGTTACTGTTATACCACACAGTGTGTGAATTATGTTGGTTGTTACTGTTACACCACACAGTGTGTAAATCATGTTGAGTGTTAATGTTATACCACACAGTGTGTGAGAGTCAGGTTGGTTTTTACTGTTATACCACAGAGTGTGTGTATCATGCTGATTGTTACACTTATATCACGCAGTGTGTGAGAGTCATGTTGGTTGTTACTGCTATGCCTCACAGTGTTTGAGAGTTTTGTTGGTTGTTACTCTTATACCACACTGTGTGAGTCAAGTTGTTTGTTACTGTTATACCACACAGTGTGTGAGAGTCATTTAGGTTGATACTGTTATACCACACAGTGTGTGAGAGTCATGTTGGTTGTTACTGTTATACCACACTGTATGCGAATCATGTTGGTTATTACTTTCATACCACACAGAGTGTGAACCATGTTGGTTGTTACCACACAGTGTGTGACAGTCATATTGGCTGTTACTGTCATACCACAGAGTGTGTGAACAATGTTGGTTGTTACGATTATACCACACAGTGTGTCAATCATGGTGATTGCAACTGTTATACCACACAGTGTGTGGGAGTCATGTTGGTTGTTACTATTATACCACACAGTGTGTGAATCATGTTGGTTTTTATTGTTATACCCCACGGTTTGTGAGAGTCATGTTGGTTGCTACTGTTATACCACACAGTGTGTGAGAGTCTTGTAGGTTGCTACTGTTACACCACACTTTGTGTGAGACTTGAGTTTTTACTGGTATACCATAGAGTGCGTGAATCATGTTGGTTTTTACTGTTATACAACAAAGTGTGTGGATTATGTTGGTTGTTACTGTTATACCACACTTTGTGTGAATTATGTTGGTTGTTACGGTTACACCACACAGTGTGTGAATCATGTTGGGTGTTACTGTTATACCACACAGTGTGTGAGAGTCATGTTGGTTGTTACTGTTATACCACACAGTGTGTGAATCATATTGGATGTTACTCTTATTCCACACAGCGTGCGAGAGTCATGTTGGTTGTTACTGTTATACCACACAGTGTGTGAGAGTCATGTTGGTTGTTACTGTTATACCACACAGTGTGTGAATCATATTGGATGTTACTCTTATTCCACACAGCGTGCGAGAGTCATGTTGGTTGTTACTGTTATACCACACAGTGTGTGAGAGTCATGTTGGTTGTTACTGTTATACCACACAGTGTCTGAGAGCCATGTTGGTTGTTACTGTTCTACCACACAGGGTGTGAGAGTCATGTTGGTTGTTTCTGTTATACCACACAGTGTGTGAGAGTCATGTTTGTTGTTACTGTTATACCACACAGTGTGTGTGTCATGTTGGTTGTAACTGTTATACCACAGTGTGTGAATCATGCTGGATGTTACTGTTATACCACAGTTTGTGAATCATGTAGATTGTTACTGTTACACCACACAGTGTGTGAGAGTCATGTTGGTTGTTACTGTCATACCACACAGTGTGTGGGAGTCATGTTGGTTGTTACTGTTATACCACACAGTGTGTGAGAGTCATGTTGGTTGTTACTGTCATACCACACAGTGTGTGAGAGTCATATTGGTTGTTACTGTCATACCACACAGTGTGTGAGAGCCTTGTAGGTTGTTACTGTTATACCACACTGTGTGTGGGAGTCATGTTGGTTGTTACTATTATACCAAACAGAGAGTGTCAGTCACGTAGGTTGTTACTGTTATACGACACAGGGTTTGAATCATGTTGTATTTTATTGTTATACAACACTGTGAGTGAATCATGCTGGTTTTTACTGTTATACCACACGGTTTGTGAGAGTCATGTTGTTTTTACTGTTATACCACACAGTGTGTGTGAGATTCTTGTAGGTTGCTATTCTTACACCACACATTGTGTCAGAGTCATGTTATTTGTTACTTGTATATCACACAGTGCGTGAATCATGTTGGTTTTTACTGTTATACAGGACAGTGTGAGAATCATGTTGGTTGTTACTGTTATACCACACAGTTTGTGTATTACGTTGTTTGTTTCTGTTACACAACACAGTGTGTGAATTATGTTTTGTGTTACTGTTATACCACACAGTGTGTGAGAGTCATGTTGGTTGTTACTGCTATGCCTCACAGTGTTTGCGAGTTTTGTTGGTTGTTACTCTTACACCACACTGTGTGAGTCAAGTTTTTTGTTTCTGTTATACCACACAGTGTGTGAATCATGTTGGTTGTTACTGTTATACCACACAGTGTACGAATTATGTTGGTTGTTACTGTTACACCACACAGTGTGTGAATCATGTTGGGTGTTTCTGTTATACCACACAGTGTGTGAGAGTCACGTTGGTTGTTACTGTTATACCACAGAGTGTCTGAGAGCGATGTTGGTTGTTACTGTTGTACCACACAGTGTGTGAGAGTCATGAAGGATGTTACTGTTATACCACACAATGTGTGTGAGAGTCTTGTAGGTTGCTACTGTTACACCACACATTGTGTGAGAGTCATGTTAGTTGTAACTGGTATTAAACAAAGTGTGAGAATCATGTTGATTTTTACTCTAATACAACATAGTGTATGAATCATTATGGTTGTTACTGTTATACCACAAAGTGTGTAAATTATGTTGGTGGTTTCTGTTACACCACACAGTGTGTGAATCATGATGGGTGTTACTGTTATACCACACAGTGCGTGAGAGTCATGTTGGTTCTTACTGTTATTCCAGAGAGTGTGTGAATCATGTTGGTTGTTACTCTTATTCCACACAGTGTGCGAGAGTCATGTTGGTATTAATGTTATACCACACAGTGTGTGAGAGTCATGTTGGTTGTTACTGTTATACCACACATTGTCTGAGAGCGATGTTGGTTGTTACTGTTGTACCACACAGTGTGTTAGGGTCATGTTTGTTGTTACTGTTATACCACACAGTGTATGAATCATGTTGTTTGTTACTCTTATGCCACACAGTGTGTGAAAGTCATGTTGGTTGCAACTGGCATACCACACAGTGTGTGAATCATCTTCGCTGTTACTGCTATACTACA
>NC_091380.1:13305419-13392919 GCF_038502225.1 Cherax quadricarinatus
TGTGAATGTAAGTACTGTGTGTTTCTACCTTAAATGTTCTAGCTTTTATAATCTCTCACCAGGAAGGACTTAATGTTGTTTACCAGACTCAACAGGAAATAATCAGGTTATCCATTCACAGTCACACCCCTCAACAGGAACTCAATCAGGAAGAGAGCAAGGTTTATACTCAGGTTTACCAGACTCAACAGGAAATAATCAATGTTATCCAGCCACACCCCTCAACAGGAACTCAAGCAAGGCTATTCAGTAGAAAGTAATTGATCATTGAAAACTTTTCCATGATGGTTGAAATCTTTCTATGATGGCAAAATATTTTATATCATCATATGCAATAATTTACCATAATTTAAAAAAATTTCCAAAATGATTGAAATCTTTCTATGATGGTAAAATTTTTTGGATTATAAAAAAAATGTATTTTTTGATCATTGAAATATTTTCCATGATGGTTGAAATCTTTCTATGATGGAAAAATATTTTATATCATCATATACAAAAATTTACCATAATTTAAAAAAAAAATTCCAAAATGATTGAAATCTTTATATGATGGTAAAATATTTTGGTTCATAAAAAAAATATATTTTTTGATCATTAAAATATTTTCCATGATGGTTGAAATCTTCCTATGATGGAAAAATATTTTATATCATCATATACAAAAATTTACCATCATTTAAAAAAAAATTTCCAAAATAATTGAAATCTTTCTATGATGGTAAAATATTTTGGATTATAAAAAAATGTATTTTTTGATCATTAAAATATTTTCTAAGATGGTTGAAATCTTTCTATGATGGAAAAATATTTTATATCATCATATACACAAATTTACCATCATTTAAAAAAAATTTCCAAAATAATTGAAATCTTTCTATGATGGTAAAATATTTTGGATCATAAAAAAAATATATTTTTTAATCATTAAAATATTTTCCATGATGGTTGAAATCTTTCTATGATGGAAAAATATTTTATATCCTCATATACAAAAATTTACCATCATTTAAAAAAAATTTCCAAAAAAGTTGAAATCTTTCTATGATGGAAAAATATTTTATATCCTCATATACAAAAATTTACCATCATTTAAAAAAAATTTCCAAAAAAGTTGAAATCTTTCTATGATGGTAAAATATTTTAGATCATAAAAAAAATATATTTTTTGATCATTAAAATATTTTCCATGATGGTTGAAATCTTTCTATGATGGAAAAATATTTTATATCCTCATATACCAAAATTTACCATCATTTAAAAAAAATTTCAAAAAAAGTTGAAATCTTTCTATGATGGTAAAATATTTTAGATCATAAAAAAAATATATTTTTTGATCATTAAAATATTTTCCATGATGGTTGAAATCTTTCTATGATGGAAAAATATTTTATATCCTCATATACCAAAATTTACCATCATTTAAAAAAAATTAAAAAAAAAGTTGAAATCTTTCTATGATGGTAAAATATTTTGGATCATAAAAAAAATATATTTTTTGATCATTAAAATATTTTCAATGATGGTTGAAATCTTTCTATGATGGAAAAATATTTTATATCCTCATATACACAAATTTACCATCATTTAAAAAAAATTTCAAAAAAAGTTGAAATCTTTCTATGATGGTAAAATATTTTGGATCATAAAAAAAATATATTTTTTGATCATTAAAATATTTTCCATGATGGTTGAAATCTTTCTATGATGGAAAAATATTTTATATCCTCATATACACAAATTTACCATCATTTAAAAAAAAATTCCAAAAAAGTTGAAATCTTTCTATGATGGTAAAATATTTTAGATCATAAAAAAAATATATTTTTTGATCATTAAAATATTTTCCATGATGGTTGAAATCTTTCTATGATGGAAAAATATTTTATATCCTCATATACCAAAATTTACCATCATTTAAAAAAAATTTCAAAAAAAGTTGAAATCTTTCTATGATGGTAAAATATTTTAGATCATAAAAAAAATATATTTTTTGATCATTAAAATATTTTCCATGATGGTTGAAATCTTTCTATGATGGAAAAATATTTTATATCCTCATATACCAAAATTTACCATCATTTAAAAAAAATTTCAAAAAAAGTTGAAATCTTTCTATGATGGTAAAATATTTTAGATCATAAAAAAAATATATTTTTTGATCATTAAAATATTTTCCATGATGGTTGAAATCTTTCTATGATGGAAAAATATTTTATATCCTCATATACCAAAATTTACCATCATTTAAAAAAAATTTCAAAAAAAGTTGAAATCTTTCTATGATGGTAAAATATTTTAGATCATAAAAAAAATATATTTTTTGATCATTAAAATATTTTCCATGATGGTTGAAATCTTTCTATGATGGAAAAATATTTTATATCCTCATATACCAAAATTTACCATCATTTAAAAAAAATTTCAAAAAAAGTTGAAATCTTTCTATGATGGTAAAATATTTTAGATCATAAAAAAATATATTTTTTGATCATTAAAATATTTTCCATGATGGTTGAAATCTTTCTATGATGGAAAAATATTTTATATCCTCATATACCAAAATTTACCATCATTTAAAAAAAATTTCAAAAAAAGTTGAAATCTTTCTATGATGGTAAAATATTTTAGATCATAAAAAAAATATATTTTTTGATCATTAAAATATTTTCTAAGATGGTTGAAATCTTTCTATGATGGAAAAATATTTTATATCCTCATATACCAAAATTTACCATCATTTAAAAAAAATTTCAAAAAAAGTTGAAATCTTTCTATGATGGTAAAATATTTTGGATCATAAAAAAAATATATTTTTTGATCATTAAAATATTTTCTAAGATGGTTGAAATCTTTCTATGATGGAAAAATATTTTATATCCTCATATACAAAATTTACCATCATTTAAAAAAAATTTCAAAAAAAGTTGAAATCTTTCTATGATGGTAAAATATTTTAGATCATAAAAAAAATATATTTTTTGATCATTAAAATATTTTCTAAGATGGTTGAAATCTTTCTATGATGGAAAAATATTTTATATCCTCATATACCAAAATTTACCATCATTTAAAAAAAATTTCCAAAAAAGTTGAAATCTTTCTATGATGGTAAAATATTTTGGATCATAAAAAAAATATATTTTTTGATCATTAAAATATTTTCCATGATGGTTGAAATCTTTCTATGATGGAAAAATATTTTATATCCTCATATACCAAAATTTACCATCATTTAAAAAAAATTTCAAAAAAAGTTGAAATCTTTCTATGATGGTAAAATATTTTAGATCATAAAAAAAATATATTTTTTGATCATTAAAATATTTTCCATGATGGTTGAAATCTTTCTATGATGGAAAAATATTTTATATCCTCATATACCAAAATTTACCATCATTTAAAAAAAATTTCAAAAAAAGTTGAAATCTTTCTATGATGGTAAAATATTTTGGATCATAAAAAAAATATATTTTTTGATCATTAAAATATTTTCCATGATGGTTGAAATCTTTCTATGATGGAAAAATATTTTATATCCTCATATACCAAAATTTACCATCATTTAAAAAAAAATTTCCAAAAAAGTTGAAATCTTTCTATGATGGTAAAATATTTTAGATCATAAAAAAAATATATTTTTTGATCATTAAAATATTTTCTAAGATGGTTGAAATCTTTCTATGATGGAAAAATATTTTATATCCTCATATACCAAAATTTACCATCATTTAAAAAAAATTTCCAAAAAAGTTGAAATCTTTCTATGATGGTAAAATATTTTGGATCATAAAAAAAATATATTTTTTGATCATTAAAATATTTTCCATGATGGTTGAAATCTTTCTATGATGGAAAAATATTTTATATCCTCATATACAAAAATTTACCATCATTTAAAAAAAATTTAAAAAAAAGTTGAAATCTTTCTATGATGGTAAAATATTTTGGATCATAAAAAAAATATATTTTTTGATCATTAAAATATTTTCCATGATGGTTGAAATCTTTCTATGATGGAAAAATATTTTATATCATCATATACAAAAATTTACCATCATTTAAAAAAAATTTAAAAAAAAGTTGAAATCTTTCTATGATGGTAAAATATTTTGGATCATAAAAAAAATATATTTTTTGATCATTAAAATATTTTCCATGATGGTTGAAATCTTTCTATGATGGAAAAATATTTTATATCCTCATATACAAAAATTTACCATCATTTAAAAAAAATTTAAAAAAAAGTTGAAATCTTTCTATGATGGTAAAATATTTTGGATCATAAAAAAAATATATTTTTTGATCATTAAAATATTTTCTAAAATGGTTGAAATCTTTCTATGATGGAAAAATATTTTATATCCTCATATACCAAAATTTACCATCATTTAAAAAAAATTTCCAAAAAAGTTGAAATCTTTCTATGATGGTAAAATATTTTGGATCATAAAAAAAATATATTTTTTGATCATTAAAATATTTTCTAAGATGGTTGAAATCTTTCTATGATGGAAAAATATTTTATATCCTCATATACAAAAATTTACCATCATTTAAAAAAAATTTCAAAAAAAGTTGACACACAACATCAATGGGTTCAGTGGTTACTTTATGATGAAGGTCAGGAAGTCTTTTTCTAAGTGATGCAATATTCCAGCTTAATATAGAAAGTTTATACGAGTTTTGATCCATTATAGTAGTCCTGGGATCATCTTGAGTTTCTCAGCATAATGAAAAAATTGTTCATATAAATAGCAGACCTTATCAATGTCAACAGTGCTACCCTTGTCCATGAGTTTTGTAAGTGCACCTCCAGTTGTAAGACCTCGTTGGAGTCTTCGTAAACCCAGAGCATGACGCTGTTTATGTGTGAATGTATGATAGGTGACACCACCACCACTCACATTCCCTCCTCCACTAACATTACACGCAACACTACAACTGTCATCACCAGCGCCACTACCAACATTGTGTTCATTACATTTGTCAACAGTATTGTGTTCAACATTAATGTCTATGTGACTAACCTCATCACACTCTGCACCACCACTTATATTATGCTCATCACTATTACTAACATTATAGACACCACCACTCTCATCACACTCTTCACCACCACTTAAATTATGCTCATCACTATTACTAACATTATAGACACCACCGCTCTCATCACACTCTTCACCACCACTTAAATTATGCTCATCACTATTACTAACATTATAGACACCATTGCCCTCATCACACTCTTCACCACCACTTATATTACGGTCATCACTATTACCAACATTATTGACACCATAGCCTTCGTTATGATGCTCACTACAGTTATCAATATGAAGAAGTGAAGAGGTTTCTGAGTGAGCTAGATACCTCAAAGGCAATGGGGCCAGATAACATCTCCCCATGGGTATTGAGAGAGGGAGCAGATTTCCCAGCCTATTCCTGCTACTCTCTCCACTTGGAGCTCAACTATGTAGTCGAAGCAGGCGCGGTTTCTGAGTGAGCTAGATACCTCAAATGCAATGGGGCCATGCCCCATGGGTATTGAGAGAGGGAGCAGAGGCGCTATGTGTACCCCTAACAACAATATTCAATACATCTATCGAAACAGAGAGATTGCCTGAGGCATGGAAGACAGCAAATGTAGTCCCAATCTTTAAAAAAGATGAAGCATTAAACTACAGACCAGTGTCACTGACATGTATAGTATGCAAAATCATGGAGAAGATTATCAGGAGTAAGACGTGAAGTTGATGAGAAGAATTCACTCGATCAAAGACCAGGCAGAACTACAAAGGGATGGTCCAGCAATTGGCTCCTGGAGTTCAATCCCACCAAGTGCAAAGTCATGAAGATTGGGGAAGGGGGGGGGTCAGAGACTACAAACCTCACTCAAGGAAAAAGATCTTGGGGTGAGTATAACACCAGGCACATCTCCTGAAGCGCACATCAACCAAATAACTGCTGCAGCATATGGGCGCCTAGCAAACCTCAGAACAGCATTCCGACATCTTAATAAGGAATCGTTCAGGACCCTGTACGTGAAGAAACTAGAGAAAGTGCAAAGGTTTGCAACAAGACTAGTCCCAGAGCTATAACTTATCAAAACCTTTGTGCTAAGATTCAAAGTAATAAAACAAAAACAGTAAACCAAATGCTTAATGGAAACACTCACCAATCACCACTGTGGATGCAAGTACTGTGTTTCTAGCTGTGAATGTAAGTACTGAATGTTTCTAAAATTTTCTAGCTTATATATAATCCCTACAGTCTTTGTACAGGAACATGAAATTATTATACCACCCACCCTCAACACCCACCCTCAACAGGTGTATCTTTTAGTGCAAAATTAAAAATTTTTACATTAACATTAATGAAAAAAATATATCTTTAAATGTGTAAGAGAAAATTTCAGAGAGGAATTAGTTTTAAATGAGTTCTTGCTAATTGACCAGTTATACATATTCGGCACGACATATATATGATAATGTAATCTTTTCTAAATGTACATCCTATTTCTGTGTGATTTATTATATATGATAATGTACTATTTATGATAATGTACTATATATGATAATGTACATCTGTAGAGACTTTCATCACAGTGTGGGACTAGTACTCCTCACTAATCCACTGGTGCTGTTGGTATGGTTCAACCCCTATTCAGTACAGGATGTAACATCCTGTTTTTCAGACCAACTCCTGTACCTCTTGCGAATCCTTACTTGGAACGTTATCCGTAGGTTTTTCAGGCGCCAAGACATGGTGTTATACTCACCCCCAGGTCTTTTTCTGTGTGATGTCAGTGAGCCATGACTCATCCACGAGAGCACTTTTTCCCTAATGCCACACAGGTGACAGCATTAAGAAAAGAGAGAGAGAGGGGTGGGGGTGGGTGGATTGCATTTTCTTGGACTGCAAGAAAGCGTTTGACACAGTTCCTATAAGAGATTAGTTCAAAAGCTGGATGTCAGTGAGCCATGAATTGACACACATGGGGACAAAGATATATGAAGGGCTAAGATGATGGAGATGGTACTGGAAAACTTCATGTACCAAAACGTAAAGAGAGGTCATCAGTTTCACTGGCTAATGTACTTGGGGCCTGTCATTTTCCCTTCTGTGTGTGTACTCACCTATTTGTACTCACCTATTTGTAGTTGCAGGGGTCGATTCACAGCTCCTGGCCCCGCCTCCTCTATCATACCTCGCCTTAAAACTATGTATGGTTCCCGCCTCCACTACGTCACTTTCTAGGCTATTCCACGGCCTGACTACTCTATGACTGAAGAAATACTTCCTAATATCCCTTTGATTCATCTGAGTCTTTAACTTCCAATTGTGACCTCTTGTGTCTGTGTCCTTATCATGTCTCCCCTATCCTGGCCTCCAGTGTCGTCAGGCCGATTTCCCTCAACCTTTCTTCATAGGACAATCCCCGTAGCTCTGGGACTAGTCTTGTTGCAAACCTTTGCACTTTCTTTAATTTCTTGGCGCGCTTGACTAGGTGTGGATTCCAAACTGGTGCTGTGTCGATTCCAAACTGGTGCTGCATACTCCAGTGTTGCCCTTCCCCAATCTTCAGGACTTTGCATTTGGCAGGGTTAAATTCAAGGAGCCAGTTGCTGGACCAGGCTTGTAGCCTGTCCAGATCTCTCTTTGTAGTCCTGCCTGATCCTCGTCCGATTCGATTCTTCTCATTAACTTCACATCGTCTGAAAACAAGGACACTTCTGAGTCTATCCCTTCCATTATGTCATTCACGTATACCCTGTGGAACCCCGCTTGTCACAGGCGCCCACTCTGACACCTCGTCGCCTCGTTGTTGCCGCCTTTCCTGTTATGTGTGCCTGGTCCTCTAGCTTTTGCATCTTGTGCAGTAACCTCTTGTGAGGAACTGTGTCGAAAGCCTTCTTGCAGTCCAAAAATACAAAATACGCAGTCGATCCACCCCTCTCTCTCTTATCTTACTTCTGTCACCCAGCCACATCAGGAGGAAAACAACAGTCAAGGACCAGGAATTCACAAGAAACGACCGAGAGGTATGTCAGGAGCTCAACACAAGATTTAAAGAGGTATTTACAGTGGAAACCAGTAGGACTCCAAGAAATCAGAACAGGGGGTCACTCACACTGGCCGGTTTTTTTTTTACACCCCCTATTTTCTCATATCGTCTTCTCCTATTGCTTTCAAATGCTTTTTGCTGCATAACTGTTTCCTCCACTGGTCAGTTTCACTGGCTAATGTACTTGGGCTCAGTCTGTCATTTTCCCTTCTCGGCTTTCCTTTAATAGCTCTTTCATTTGCTACAGTCTCCTCTGATAGAGTATCACCATGCAGTTGTGCCCCTTCTTTCCCTACAGTCCCCTTATTTGTGGCTGTTGTCAATCCCAAAATGTTCTTGTCAGTGTGTGTGTGTGTGTGTTGTATTACAAAGTAAAAATTCTTCAAAACACAGTTTTCTCTTATAATATTATTGAATATTTTTTTCATGGAAACTCTAACCAGATCACCACTGAACTGTGAATATTTCTGATGTACTATATATGATAATGTACAAATGTACGAATGTTTCTGATGTACTATATATGATAATGTACTATATATGATAATGTACATCTGTGTGTGGCATATAATATTTATTTTTTTTCTAGATCTATATTTTCCATCGTGGTATATAATATTTATGGTATTATTTTTCTGAAATATCTTTTTTATTTTTCTGATATATCTTTTTTTTCTAGATCTGTGTTTTCCATCAACATGGAACTTTCTTTTTTTTTATTTTACAGAAACAATAAATATTTCATCTACATTTAATTTATATACTTATTTGGTTTTAATAAATATATTTATTTTCTGTTTTAATAACCTTTATTCATTAATGTTGATATAAAAATTGGTGGACTATAAAAGGAACTCATCATTTCAATTGAAATTTATTCACATTTATATATGACTTTTAGGCTTATAAATACA
The DNA here is from genome assembly GCF_038502225.1 of Cherax quadricarinatus. NCBI lineage: Eukaryota > Metazoa > Arthropoda > Malacostraca > Decapoda > Parastacidae > Cherax > Cherax quadricarinatus. Next base: position 13,314,402 of record NC_091380.1, read on the forward strand.
AAACACTAAATACATTTTAGCAAAATAACCATATCAGCATATTTTTTAGCTAAATTCACCATGCTATTAATACTTAAGCCAAGATCGCAAGTTCTGCCTATTCGGCACGACATATATATATATATATATATATATATGTATATATATATATATATATATATATATATATATATATATATATATATATATATATATGTCGTGCCGAATAGGCAGAACTTGCGATCTTGGCTTAAATAGCAACGCTCATCTTGCCATATAGGACAAGTGAAAATTTGTGTATGCAATAATTTCTCCAAAATCATTTTGAACCTAATGAAAAAAATATATTTCACTGTTTGTTTAGCATTAAATTACTGTAAACAAATCTAAAATATATTTAGTTGCGTTAGGTTAAAATAAATTGTTCTTGTCATAATAAGGTTAGGTAAGTTTTCTAAGTTCCTTCTGGTGCAAAATTATAAATTTTTACATCATCATTAATGAAAAAAAATATATCTTTAAACGTATAAGTAAAATTTTTAGAAAGGACTTAATTTTAAATGAATTCTTGCTAATTGACCAGTTTTACATATTCAGCACGACATATATATATATATATATATATATATATATATATAAATATATATATATAAATATATATATATATATATATATATATATATATATATATATAAATATATATACATATACATATATATACATATATATATACATATATATATATACATATATATACATATATATATATATATATATATATATATACATATATGTTCATAGGTTCGAGTCTCCTTCAGCCAGAGATCAGTGTTTGTGTATATTTCGCATGCTCTTGCAAATTACTTGCATTGTTCAAATCTCTAGTAAGGCTGATGCATGCAGGGGATAAGATGAAAAGCTGTAAGCCTTCTCCCTGAAAGCTGGCTGCCTTGGATCAAAACGTGTAGTGAATGCTACACGCCAAGGTATTGGTCCAGTGTGGGTAGATTGGTAAAGCACTGCGTACCTTGTCCAAAGGTTCGTAGGTTCGAGTCTCCTTCAGCCAGAGATCAGTGTTTGTGTATATTTCGCATGCTCTCGCGAATTCCTTGCATATATATATATATATATATATATATATATATATATATATATATATATATATATATATATATATATATATATATATATATATATATATATATATATATATACATATATATATATATATATATATATATATATATATATATATATATATATATATATATATATATATATATATATATATATATATATATATATATGTATATATGTCGTTCCAAATAGGCAGAACTTGCGATCTTGGCTTAAATAGCAATGCTCATCTTGCCATATAGGTCAAGTGAAAATTTGTTTATGCAATAATTTCGCCAAAATCATTCTGAACGTAATGGAAAAAATATATTTCGCTGTGTTTGTTTAGTATTAAATTATTGTAAACAAATCTAAAATATATTTAGTTTGGTTAAGCTAAAATAAACTGCTCTTTTTATAATAAGGTTAGGTAAGTTTTCTAAGATTTTTTTGGTGCAAAATTAAAAATTTTTACATTAACATTAATGAAAAAAATATATCTTTAAACGTATAAGAGAAAATTTCACAAAGGACTTAATTTTAAATGAGTTCTTGCTCATTTACCAGGGACAACCAACCTTATTCAACTAAAAATATGTTGGTTCTCCCCTTACCATGAAAACTTGGGTGATATGCCTTCTCTTCTTAAGACTTTTAATTTTAAAGTTGTATTCAAAAATCGTGATACAGTAAAAAAAACTTTTGATAATGAATTCCCACCAAAATGGTGATGGATGTGTCTATAAGATTCCTTGTAAAATTTGCGATAAAGTTTATTACGGTCAAACTGGTAAAAATCTAGAACTAAGATTAAAATAACATAAATATAGCATTAGAACTGGACAAAATTCCAATGCTCTATTTATTCATGTAAGAGATTTTAACCATCCAATTGATTTTCAAAAAGTTGAGAAAGTAATATCAAGCAAGTCCATGGGTGACAGGAATATAATTGAATCTTGTTTCATAAAAAGCAGTTTTGACAATAATATGAATATTTCCTTCGGTTTATATAAATTAGATCCATTTATAATTAATAGAATTTGGGAAGAATTTAATAATACACTGGACAAATAATAATTTTTAAAATTTTCTCAGGTAGAAAAGTTTGTTGGTGAGTTGTGCGAAGGACCTGTCCAGTTGGGCCGGCGCACGTCAGGTGTTTAACTGTTGTATGATCTGATAGTGAGGTGTTGGCCAGACCCCTTATATACCTTCCTTGGATGCTTTACTTTCATAGTTCCTTGATAATGTGAGTAGTCACGAAAGCGCTTGGAATTTCTCTATTCTTTCAGAGTGGTTGTTTTGCATATTCTGAAATCACCTGTTTACTGTGATCTTATTTTATTAATGTATACCACACGACTCTTCAGAATGTTCTCGATAAGCTTTCCTAATAATATATCTTTTGTTTCCCAGTTTTCTTCTGCACTGATCAAGTCCCACAAGTTAAAAATTTGACTTAATTTTTTAAAAAATTTTTTTAAATGAACAAGTTCTGCCCAAGTCTCTTTTATCCAATAGACTCCTTGACATGAGAGATCATCCTTTTGATGATTTTATGAGAATTATTCTTCAGAAACATATTGAAAAAACTAAAATACAGGAGAAGGAAGCATTCAAAATATTGAGAAACAAAAAATACTCTTTTAATCAGGCCATTCCATCAGAATGGAAACACAGAATGTTGGATCATTGCTATAATAAACTCAGAAGAATTTGTAATTAACTCAAAAACAAACTACAAAGAAAATTAGATATTTTAATTGAAAATAGTGATTGGGCAAAGCATGCTAATAAAAATTTTGTAATTAACTTATCAGATGAAATTTTAGATAAAAATACAACTGCTGCTCTATGTTTTGGGCTAAGTTTTGCAACTTCAAAAAAACTTAATAATGTTGAAATTGCAAAAGCCTTTTGTAACTTTGAAAAATTTTCTGATTTATCCTCTGAAGAAATTAATATTAGTAAAGGAATGGTATATAGCTCTATGTTAAAACCAAACATTCCCAATTGCCCTCAAAGATTCTTTAAGTCTTATGACACACTTAATAACAATAAAAATTTGCGCCTTACTAAAGCAGACAAAATAAATGCAATAGTAATTATGAAAGAAAATGATTACCAAGAAAAAATTAATAATCTCTTAGATGATACTGAAACCTATTCTAAACTTAGGAAAAATCCCCTAGAAACCGTTAACAGCAATTTCAATAAAACAATAAAACTTCTACTGAAAGGCAAAGATGAATTAGTCAAACAATTTACTTCCACTAATCCATCTTTACCTTACATGTATGGACTAATAAAAACACACAAACCAGGGAATCCAGTCTGACCAATTATTAGCTCCATAGGGTCAGTTTCATAAAAATTATCCAAATGGCTTGTTCATATTTTGAACCCTATTGTTGGCAAAATTTCTAACTTTAATGTTAAAAACAACATAGACTTAGTTGATAAATTAAGCTCCTTGACTGACTTAAATGATTTTAACAGGGTTAGTTTTGATGTTACTTCCTTGTTTATGAAAGTTCCTGTTGATGATTTATTAAGTTTTTTATCTGAAGAACTTGTTAACTATGAGTTACCATTGCCAGTTCCTACTATCATTAAACTTTGCATTATTGATGCAAAATTTGTATTTAATGATAAGTTTTACACTCAGAAGTTTGGTATGGCAATGGGAAATCCTCTTTCACCTGTTCTTAGTAAACTATACATGGAATTTTTTGAAACAAGGTTGCTTAACACAATCCTCAATAATAGAGCTAAATGGTTCAGATATGTTGATGATATTTTGTGTCTTATGCCCAAAAATGTATATGTACACCATTTCCTTGGAAAATTAAATAGCTTAGCCCATTCTATAAACTTTACCGTTGAGTTTAAAGAAAATAACTCATTGCCTTTTCTAGATGTTTTAATTATTAAGAGTAATAATGAATTCAAATTAAAAATTTACAGAAAACCTACAAATAACTGTTCCTATGCCCACTATTATTCTTTGCATCAAGCTAGAGTCAAACTGTCTGTTTTCTCATCAATGTTTTTGAGAGCTTTACGAATTTGTAGTCCTGAGTTCATAGATGAGGAAATATCCAAAATTTATGAAATAGGTAATGATTGAAAATACCCACGAAATGTAACTGATAAATCTTTTAAAGTTGCTAGAAATACTTTTTACAATCCAAAAAAGGACAACCAGCCTTATTCAACTAAAAATATGTTGGTTCTCCCTTACCATGAAAACTTGGGTGATATGCCTTCTCTTCTTAAGACTTTTAATATTAAAGTTGTATTCAAAAATCTTGATACAGTAAAAAAACTTTTGATAAAGAATTCCCACCAAAATGCTGATGGATGTGTCCATAAGATTCCTTGTAAAATTTGCAATAAAGTTTATTATGGTCATACTGGTAAAAATCTCGAACTAAGATTAAAACAACATATATATAGCATTAGAACTGGACAAGATTCCAATGCTCTATTTATTCATGTAAGAGATTTTAACCATCCAATTGATTTTCAAAAAGTTGAGAAAGTAGTATCAAGCAAGTCCATGGTCGACAGGAATAAAATTGAATCTTGTTTCATAAAAAGCAGTTTTGACAATAATATAAATATTTATAATTAATAGAATTTGGGAAGAATTTAATAATACTCAAGACAAATAATAATTTTTTAAATTTTCTTGGGTAGAATAGTTTGTTGGTGGGTTGTGTGAAGGACCTGTCCAGTTGGGGCGGTGCATGTCAGGTGTTTAACTGTTGTGGGATCTGATAGTGAGGTGTTGGCAAGACCCCTTATATACCTTCCTTGGATGCTTTACTTTCATAGTTCCTTGATAATGTGAGTAGTCACGAAAGCGCTTGGAATTTCTCTATTCTTTCACAGTGGTTGTTTTGCATATTCTGAAATCACCTGTTTACTGTGATCTTATTATATTAATGTATACCACACGACTCTTCAGAATGTTCTCGATAAGCTTTCCTAATAATATATCTTTTGTTTCCCAGTTTTCTTCTGCACTGATCAAGACCCACAAGTTAAAAATTTGACTAAATTTTTTTAAAAAATTGTTTAAATGAACAAGTTCTGCCCAAGTCTCTTTTATCCAATAGACTCCTTGACATGAGAGATCGTCCTTTTGATGATTTTATGAGAATTATTCTTCAGAAACATATTGAAAAAACTAAAATACAGGAGAAGGAAGCATTCAAAATATTGAGAAACAAAAAATACTCTTTTAATCAGGCCATTCCATCAGAATGGAAACACAGAATGTTGGATCATTGCTATAATAAACTCAGAAGAATATGTAATGAACACAAATATATACATATATATATATATATATATATATATATATATATATATATATATATATATATATATATATATATATATACAGTGGACCCCCGCTTAACGATCACCTCCAAATGCGACCAATTATGTAAGTGTATTTAAGTAAGTGCGTTTGTACGTGTATGTCTGGGGGTCTGAAATGGACTAATCTACTTCACAATATTCCTTATGGGAAAAAATTCGGTCAGTACTGGCACCTGAACATACTACTGGAATGAAAAAAGTTCGTTAACCGGGGGTCCACTGTATATATATATATATATATATATATATATATATATATATATATGTCATGCCGAATATGTAAAACTGGTCATTTAGCAAGAACTCATTAAAAATTAAGTCCTTTCTGAAACTTTCTCTTATACGTTTAAAGATATATTTTTTCATTAATGTTAATGCAAAAATTTTTAATTTTGCACCAAAAGAATCTTAGAAAACTTACCTAACCTTATTATAACAGGAGCAATTTATTTTAGCCTAACCCAACTAAATATATTTTAAATACATTTACAGTAATTTAATACTAAACAAACACGATCAAAAATATTTTTTCTCGCTAGGTTCAGAATGATTTTGGCAAAATTATTGCATACACAAATTTTCACTTGGCCTATATGGCAAAATGAACGTTGCTATTTAAGCCAAGATCGCAAGTTCTGCCTATTCGGCACGACATATATATATATATATATAATATATATAAATATAATATATATATATATATATATATATATATATATATATAATATATATAAATATAATATATATATATAAATATATATATATATATATATATATATATATATATATATATATATATATATATATATATATATATATATATATATATGTAAACAAACACAGTGAAATATATTTTTTTGTTAGGTTCAGAATGATTTTGGTGAAATTATTGCATACACAAATTTTCACTTGTCCTATATGGCAAGATGAGCTTTGCTTTTTAAGCCAAGATCACAAGTTCTGCCTATTCGGCACGACATACATATATATATGAATAAAAAGAACATTATTTTTATAGATTTTGTATTATAATTATTATTTAGACCTTTTTGACCTACTAATGATCTTGTCTTTTTACTTACATATAAAACCTTAAAGACATTACAACATTTACTACAATATTTATAAAAAAAATTACAGATTTATTACTGATATTTCCCAGATTTATTACAGATTTTACATAAGTTTCTTGTGTTCAGACATGATCTGCAGCAACAATACCACAGGCTGGGTTAGAACCCACGATCAGAGTCATATAACACAAGACTGACATGCTAGTCACTTGCAATCATCTCATTACAATTTCGTGATTCATCTGCAGCAACATTTGCTTCACGTGTTGACGTGTTTGTACAACTGGAACAACACCTGAAGTACCACATAGACTGATCACTGAAACAATAAATTGTTGTTATATTCATTAAGAAACACTTAACTTACAAGGGTGACACAGTACCTAGGAAACAGAAAGTATTCAGGTTTGATCAAAGAAAAGAAACCTCTATTTCTAAGATGGAGATTTCTTCACTGGCATCATGGCGTCCATTTTATGGGTGAATGTATTATAGAAAACTTCTCGGTCATCAGACAAATGAGGGACATCAAACACTAGTAAATAACTGACTAAATAACTACCAAAGATCTTGTAAATTTCTCTCATAATTATCTTTAATAATAATTTTCCCAGATTTAATGAAGCCTTTAATTTGTCATCAAGTAAAATTTCTTCAGAGAAAAAATCTTGTCCACACTACTGAACATTTTTCTCGACTTATGAAAAAGGTCTTGATAATAAATTTGTCAATTAAGTAAAAATTAAGCAGCATTAACATGCTAAGGAATTAATACTTGCACTAAGAAAAATCTGAATTTATCCAAATTGTTCAAATTTAGTTTATGTTGCAGAATGTAATATTTGATGAACAAGACACATGAACAATCTTAAGTTTCTTTATCACTGAAACTTTCCAGTAACGATGAACTTTCTCACTCCATCACTGAGAGTATATTCTGGAGACAGTGGAAGAAGTGGAGAAGTAATTATGAGGTGATCAGTCCCTCAAACTTATACTGGTGCCACAGGACAGGTGCAGCAGTCAAGAACACCATTACAGGTGGGTGGGACCCACTAGTGTTAGTAGGTCATGACTAACACCATTGCAGGTGGGTGAAACACACTAGTGGAAGTTGGTCATGACGAGCACCATTACAGAGGGTGGAACACACTAGTGGAAGATGGTCATGTCTAAGAGTTAAGCCAAAGGTTAGCAACTAAGTTGTAGAAAATATCTTGTTATATAAAAAATCCTCTATAGCTCTACTTTTAATCTCTAGCCGAACTCTTCTAATAACTTACCTTTGTAGAGGAATAATGTCCATCTGGAATGGTGACTTTAATTACTTCATCTTTCCTCTAGTCACAATAGGTATATATTCTCAAGCATTTGCTATAGATATATGAAGGATCAGGAGTTCAACATTTTCTACCAAGGCTTAGGTAGTGAATAAATGAAATTAATAAATAAATACATTTATTTCTTCACGTACATGTAAGTGGTATACAGTCCTAGGTGACATCAGTGATATACTGCTATATAGTAAGCCGCTTGTTATGCAAAGCATTTCCTGTAAATTAAGTCAATTTTGTCCCAGTATACTACCTACACCAGACCACTAACACCCAGGTACCTATTTTACTGATGTGTGAACATAGGCAACCAGTGTAAGGAAACACGCTCAGTGTCCCAACTCTTGCCAAGAATCGAAACCGGACACTTACCGTGTGAAGTGAAAGCTTTTGCCACCAGGCCACAGACCACCCTGTTAAACATTTCCTGATTATAACTTCCATTTACTCTTCACGTAAATGGTGAAATTCCTGTGTAATGATCAAACCAACGTGGACCACAATAGTTAAATACAACAACTTTTCAGTATTGTAAACCTTCAATATAATATCTGCCAAATGTGTTGAGAATGAAAGTTGACAGGAAACAGTCTAAAGAGAGATATCAAAGGAATCATAGACACTGTTACTTAAGATTATATTAATAAAATTCTTTATTATGACATGAAAAGTGAGATTAATAAGTTGAGGAAGCCTGGGGAACAAATGAATTTGATAGATAAAAATATGTGAAGAGAATTATTAAATGGAGAGTTAGAGGTATCTGGAAGATGGAGGGAATATTTTGAAGAATTGTTAAATGTTGGTGAAGATAGGGAAACTGTGATTTCATCTTTAGGACAAGGAGAAATAACATCTAATAGGAGTGAGGAAGAGACAGTTGTGAGCGTGGGGGAAGTGCATGAGGCAGTGGGTAGAATGAAAGGGGGTAAAGCAGCTGGGATTGATGGGATAAAATGTAAATGTTAACAGTAGGTAGGGATATAGTTTTGAAGTGGTGGGTTAATCTATTTAATAAATGTTTGGAAGAGGGTACGGTACCTACGGATTGGCAGAAAGCATGCATAGTTGCTATGTAGGGGAATAAGTCTGATGAATATATCTAGTAAAGTGAAAGAATTAAGAGTAAGATGGAGAGTAGGACTGCAGTCAAGTTGGGATGGCCCCATAGCTGGAAAGGTGCTTGCTAACGTGCTTAGGGCTGTAACATCAGACATTGAGAGACTGCCCATCTCAAAGCTGTGAGTGCACCTCTCTCTGGGGACTTCCTGCAAACAGTTCCCATTCTGGCAATGAGAATATGCCTCAACTCTAAGACCATCCGTATTGCAGTGACTCTGCGCCTTGTTATTCCAATTCATACAGAAAATATGTGTATTTGCAGTGATGTGCAGGCTGACTAATATGATCTATATAGTCTTAACTGTCCCAGAAGCAAGGGCTGGCTTGTAAGACACAATGACGTCAACTACATCATTAAGAGAACCCTTGCTGCAACTGGATGCCCATCCGAGAGAGAGCCCTAATCACTAGCAGCCAACAACACTCACAACCCAGCAAACTGCCAGGATGGGATTACCATCTGTCCTTGGAAGAATGGTAAGCTCTTAGCATGGGATTATAATTGTGTGTCGACACTGGCTGACACCTCCATTCATTACGGTGTCGGGCGACAGGCAGGAGTTGCTGATCACAGGGAGGAGTAAAAGATCAGCAAGTACAGGGACATAAGGCAACAGTATCAATTCGTCTCAGTGAGATCAGAGACTTTGGGATCATGGGGAAAAATGCCACACGTTTCCTTAAAGAACTGGGTTCCAGATTCATCGACACCAACAGGTATCCAAGGGCAGTCACTTTCATGTTTCACTGCCTCAGCATGGGCATCCAGAGGGGAAATGCTTGTTGCATACTTGGTTCGCATCCAGCTTCAGAGGAGCTGGAGGAGATTCATAATCTTTGATATTTTGTACCAATGTATTCATGTTTGTGTTTTCAGTTAATGTATTCTGTTTATCAACAAAATTTCATATAAATATAAAATATAGGAGGTGGTAGAAGAAGAAAATATTCAAACAGGTCTGGGGAGAACCTTGAGTTTCCCCTGAGGTAGGTTTATTGTCTTCTCTGAGGATGAGGGTCCTCGGTAAAGTTCTGAAAGTGTTGCCTCCCTCTGTCTGTCTGTCTGTCTGTCTGTCTCTCTCTCTCTCTCTCTCTCTCTCTCTCTCTCTCTCTCTCTCTCTCTCTCTCTCTCTCTCTCTCTCTCTCTCTCTCTCTCTCTCTCTCTCTCGCTCTCTCGCTCTCTGTCTGGCCTTCATCTGTCTGAATTCTCATCATTAGCTTCAAATTGTCCGCAAACAGGGAGACTTCTGAGTTTATCCCTTCTCTCATGCCATTCACATATACGAGAAACCACATCAGTCCCAGAACTGACCCTTGTGGAACCCCGCTCATCACAGGCGCCCACTCTGATACCTTGTCACGTACAATGACTCGTTGTTTCCTCCTTGTCAGGTATTCTCCGATCCATTGCAGTGCCTTCCTGTTATACCTGCCTGGCTCTCCAGCTTGTGCACTAATCTCTTGCATGGAATTGTTCCAAAAAGCTTCATGCATTCCAAGAAAATGCAGTCTACCCACCCCTCTCTCTTGCCTTACTGCCATCACCTTCTCATAGAACTCCAGTAGGTTTGTGACAGAGGATTTCCCTTCCCTGAAACCTTGCTGGTTGTCATGTTTAAACTCATTCCATTCTTGGTGTTTCACCACTCCTCTCCTGGTAATCTTCTCTTGGTAATCTTCTCCATGATTTTGCATACTATACACGTTAGCGACACTGATTGGTAGTTTAATGTTGCGTCTCCTTTCTTAAAAATTGGGATTACATTTGGTGTTTTCCACTCCTCAGGTAGTCGCTCTGTTTCGATAGATATGTTAAAGATTGTTGCTACCTCTCTCTGGACCTGTGGAGAAATACTGCTAGGCCTTATTGCCTTTGAAGTATCTAGTTCACATAACAGCCTCCTTACCTCCTCCTTGGTTATAAGTATTGTGTCCAGCACTTGACGGTGTACTCCACCACTCCGGCTTTTTGGGGTCCTTTCTGTCTCCACTATAATTAATTCTTTAAATCTCTTGTTGACCTGCTCAAACACTTCCCTCCTTTCTTCCTCAGTCTGATTACCTGGTCCTCAGCCGTTGTTTTCCTCCTGATGTGACTCTACAACAGCATGGGTCTGACTTGGCTTTTGCTGCTGTGTCATTTTCTTATTGTTGCTGGGATTCCCTCCTTATCTGTGTGGAGAAATTTTCTCCAAGAGAGGGATATCAGCCCCCTTCAGCCTTTTTCAGCCCTGAGGGGCCTAGCCCTCTCAGAAGGGGCAAGCATCTTGTTTACTTCCACATCAAGTAATTACAAACATATGTTTAACCAGCGTGTACCAGTCATAGGTCATGTGACTTCTTTGCAGAAATCAAGTGTTGCAACTAATTTGAGTTAACAAGAGTAAATAATCTCTGTACGGCAACAGGAAAGGTACAGGGAAACTTCTACCTCAGTTTATTCACATGTGGGACATAATGAACTCTAAATGATTGAGACCTATCAAGAAATCAAGCATTTGTGTAGCAAATTGTTGCAGTTTAGCAAGGAAGGCAGATCTGCTTGTATCAGGAAATCCTTTACATGAGGACAAGTCAGGCCAGCTGGGCGTGTTGCGGGGTAGATTTCTTTTAGACTTAGTCGAGGCAACTCGTGCATCACACTGTAATGAAGACTATAGTGATCGCACGTTTGTGTGCATAAAAGAATCTCAAAGAACACAGCAGACACTTACAGAGAAGTGACAACAGCTTCTTTAGTGATATGACTGTGAATGATAAACAATACTTGATGAACAGTGTGTAACAACGAGTGTTTCTTGACGGAGTGTATTGCGACATTCTTCAAATAACATGTCTGCTTCAATCATGACCCCTATATCCGAGTCACATATGGGTCCAACGCAGACACCCAGGTAGATCTAGTAATTAATGAGATTAGATAGGTCAGCTGCACAGCAGATAGCTGGTTCATTTCTCACTAGATTTATTGTTCACTCGGTTATAGGCTGGCTTCTTAGCCCAACACAAGTAAGTATAGATTTCCGTCAGCATTCCAATAACCCTTTGACTGTTGCAGGCCCCTTTCTGAAACTGTCATTCTATGTTGCAAAATATTCGAAAAAAAATTATTTTTCCTTATGAAAATGTTAACATTATTTTTCTGAGTGTTTTATTCCCCCCAAATTTTTTTTGCCATCAGTACTTACCGAGATATAGAGCCATGAAGTTTGCAGAAAATGAGCCACGTATGGCAACAGCGGCGACTGCCGCTCACCTGGTAAACTTTAGTTTACTTGTATTTGAAGGTTTTTTGTTTTTTCACTATTTTATTTTTTCACATAACTTATGTGGCCTATGAGACCAAAGTAAGGTGCAATGTATATATATACACTCGTTGTATACAACACAATAAGCACACAAACATAATTATCAATATATTGTTTACAAAACTTGTTTACGAAAACAAACAATACAAAAAAATTTTTATTACTTTTGTTCTATAATATATATACCAATGTACAGTCACTGAACATATTCCTAGAAGTTCTGCAGCTTGTGGAACTCTTTGAAATATGGTGTCATACACAATGGTGTTTTACACTCTCACATATAAAACATGGTGTCATACACAATGGTGTTTTACACTCCTCACACATAAAACCAGTGTGTGTGCATTTTTGAGCACTTTTTTTATGTGCAAAGACAAAATACCTTGTCTGAGCAGTTTTCTTCAAAGTATTAGCAGGCAGTTGTGTTATATAGTTACCCTAGGTAAATGGTTGTGTGTCATTATTCCTTCCTTCCTACTTTCATGATGACACAGTCTTGTGGCTCTCTCTGAGACAGAGAGCTAGACCGATAGACAGGGAGCTTGACAGACAGACAAATAGACAGACAGAAATGTTTGTGTACCAGTAAAAACAAAGGGAGAGCGATGGGCATCTAATCTTTCCTTATCAGCTCCACCCTCCTTTACACTCATCAAATGTCAGCTATTATCAGATGTTATCTCACCTTATCTTGTCACTGTTGTGGAGTGAACTGTTTTCTATGCTTCAAGGGAACATGTTATTACATATTATTATTAGTAGTGGTATTCTTCTCCTTCTCCTCCTCCTTCTCCTCCTTCTTCTCCTCCTTCTTCTCCTTCTTCTTCTCCTTCTTCTCCTCCTTCTTCTCCTCCTTCTTCTTCTCCTTCTTCTCCTTCTTCTTCTCCTCCTTCTTCTCCTCCTTCTTCTCCTCCTTCTTCTCCTCCTTCTTCTTCTCCTCCTTCTTCTCCTCCTTCTTCTCCTCCTTCTTCTCCTCCTCCTTCTTCTTCTCCTCCTTCTTCTCCTCCTTCTTCTTCTTCTCCTCCTTCTTCTCCTCCTTCTTCTTCTCCTCCTTCTTCTTCTCCTCCTCCTTCTTCTCCTTTTTCTCCTCCTCCTCCTCCTTGTCTTGTGTGCCAGTGTGTGGCTTATAATTGTTTTGAGTCAGGAGTCAGCAGCTGTCAAAATGACATATTATCTCATTACTCACTCCCCCTCCCGCCTGTCAGAACTATGGGGTGGGATGCTGCTTCCCCTCCATTCTATCTAATTATCTTTCTCCATCATTCTATCTCTTTCAATCTGTCTCTCTCCCTCTCTCTGTCTGTCTATCTCTGTCTCACAGGTACACATAAAGTGCTATACTCTGCTTGAAGATGTGAGTAAACGTGATGATGACACAGTCTTGTGGCTCTCTCTGAGAGCTTGGCAGACAGACAAATAGACAGACAGAAATGTTTGTGTACCAGCAAAAACAAAGGGAGGGCGATGGTCATCTAAACTTTCCTTATCAGCTCCACCCTCCTTTACGCTCATCAAAGTCAGCTCTTATCAGATGTTATCTCCCCTTATCTTGTCACTGTCATGGGGTGAGCTGTTTTTTTCTTGCTTCAAGGGAACAATATTATTACATCTTCTTCTTTTTCTTCTTCTTCCTCCTCCTCCTCCTCCTCCTCCTCCTCCTCCTCCTCCTTCTCTTCCTCATTCTCCTCCTAATCCTCATCCTCCTGCTCTTCTCCTCCTCCTCTTACTCTTCCTCCTCCTCCTCCTCTTCCTCCTCCTCTTCTCCTCCTCCTATTCCTCCTCCTCCTCCTCCTCCTCCTCTTCCTCCTCCTCCACTTCTCCTACTCTTCCTCTTCCTCCTCCTCATCTTCTCCTTTTCCTCTTCCTCCTCCTCCTCTTCCTCCTCCTCATCTTCCTCCTCCTCCTCCTCTTCTCCTCCTCCTCTTCCTCTTTCTCCTCTTCCTCTTCCTCCTCCTCCTCGTCTCCTCCTCCTCTTCCTCTTCATCCTCCTCCTTCTCTTCCTCCCCCTCCTCCTCCTCTTCCTCCTCTTCTTCCTCCTCCTCCTCCATTGCTTTTGGTCTCAAACTCTTGGAAATCATGAAACTGATCTTCACTGACACTTCCATCTGTGTTAGAGCATCACTTGGAAAGAGAAGAGTCCCAGATTTGCTGGGGAGTCACATATTTCTTACCGCTAGACATGCTGAAAAAGGACAACTAAATGGCATCCCCACAATGCACCACTGGCTTCCCGATTTTTTGATATGGTGCACACTGACCATGGAGACCCATTCTCTCACATGTGAGCCTACAAGCTTTCTCCTGCTTGATTTGAAGCTGCTAGAATTTATGTGTATAAATACATCAGAAACAGTGGTGCATATATACACCGTAAACAGCCAAAGGGTTAATGAAATACTGACACAACTCTCCCTAGGGGTAATTATACTTACACAGCATTTTTCTCACACAGCCCTTAGGGAGTGCATACAACAGCTTTTCAAGATATCGCCTACAGGGACGGCTGTGTAGGCGAGAGCTTAAAAATCTGTGTATATTCATATCTGGCTCTGGTGTGTATGCATGTGTGTTTATGTGAATGTGATTGCAGGGTTTGAGTCACAGCTCCTGGCCCTGCCATGTATGTGTGTGTATGCAAAACATCCACCATGATAAGATAGTGAACTTCTTAGTGCTTTCATGATTTGTCACATTATCAAGGAAGTGCAAAAATAATAGCAGAAGTCTTGTAAGGCTGAGATATCACCTCACATATGACTGTACAGCCGACCCAGTATGAAGCAGGTTGGAGGGTCAATATACATGTCAAGTTAAAATTATACACATCATGTCATGCATGGCTTAAATTCTTCAAATTATTATATAAATTAATGTAATTTACATAACCCAGAACAAATAATCTAATTAAAATCAGTACTATTTTTCATTAATTTTGATTCAATTATATGTGTTTCAACAATGGACTTGCTTGATACAACTTTCTTGGCCTTTTGAAAATCAATTGTGAGATCTAAATCTCTCACAAGAATAAACAAAGCATTTGATTCTTGTACAGTTCTAATGTTATATTTATGTTGTTGTGATCTTAGTTCAAGTTTTTTTTCCAGTTTAATTATAATAATCTTTATTGCATTTTTTACATAGGAATCTTATAAACAAAGCCATCAGCATTTTTTGGAAAATTCTTAATCAAATGTTCTTTTACTTATAAAGATTTTTTAATACAACTTGTATTTTAAAATTCTCAAGTAGAGAAGGTACATGAAGACAGTTTCCATTGTAAAGCAGAACCAACATATTCTTGCTTAAATTTGTTTGTTTATCCTTTTCGATTTGTAAAATATATGTCTGACAGTTTTTAAGAATTTATCAATATTTTATGGTATATTAGATCATTATCTATTTCATAAATCTTCAAAAATTCTTCCATCACTGTCTTTTGCCGTTAACAGGGATTAAAGAATATCCATACTTATTCACTAATCTCAAAATCTAATTCTCTAAAGCCAGAATATGAAAAGTACCAACATTCTCACCTGCCAAAAGCTTCACTTTCTTGTAGAGTTTGTGGTAATTCACAGCCAACAGTCTCTGGCAGGAAGACAGTAAGACAACCAGAGACTAGTGACAACACACCAAATATAAGTAGTGGTAATGGCGTGTATATGTCAGCCTGTGGAAGACGTAAAATATAAGTAGTGGTAATGGCGTGTATATATCATCCTGTGGAAGATGTATAATATAATTAGTGGTAATGGCTTGTATATATCAGCCTGTGGAAGACGTAAAATATAATTAGTGGTAATGGCGTGTATATATCAGCCTGTGGAAGACGTAAAATGTAAGTAGTGGTAATGGTGTGTATATATCAGCCTGTGGAAGACGTAAAATGTAAGTAGTGGTAATGGCGTGTATATATCAGCCTGTCGAAGACGTAAAATGTAAGTAGTGTTAATGGCCTGTATATGTCAGCCTGTGGAAGACGTAAAATGTAAGTAGTATTAATGGCGTGTATATATCAGCCTGTTGAAGACGTAAAATAAACGTAGTCGTAAAGGCGTGTATATATTATCCTGTGGAAGACGTAACATATAAGCAACGGTAATGGTGTGTATATGTCTTCTTGTGGAAGACGTAAAAAAAAAACACATTATCATTCAATAAGATTTTTTTCGACATCTGAAAACATCAAAAATATGGATGAAAAACATACCTAACCACAATAAAATTTGTGCAGTATAATATATTCTGTAAAGTGAATAATTAAGAGCACAGAACTTCCAGAATGGTAAAAAATAAGAATTATCTATATGATTAATGGATCAAGTAAAGATCATTCCTGATGGATACAGTGATCACCATTATCATCATTAGTTAAACCCAGTGTTGGTCTAACAGTCTTAAAGCAGACTTAATCAATCAATTTAATCATCTACAAGAGATCTGACTAAAATTTAATTCCTTAGAGTTTTTCAACTCTCGGAAATGTCACTATTTTTGGCGAAAGGTTTATTCCCACCTTTACTTTATCAAGCAGTGATCAATGACTTCCATAAGTTTTTCACTTTTAATTCATTATAATGAGATGTGTTTTGGTCACTGTTGCATAACCTTCGTCCAGTGTATCTCCATCCAGGCGACTAAAATAGTGCAGAGTGAGGCATAAGTTTGTAGTGCAGGTAAACATCAGCAATGAAGAAATGAAGCATATTAGGAGAAGCAGTTGCAAGTTATCACATATGTAAAGGAAGAGGTAAGTATGACTCACGAAATCGTAATGACACAATTGCAAACAAACTATACCATGGACGATGATAGAACCCGCGATAAGAGAGTCTCAGAACTTCAGACCATTGCGTTAGCCAATGGGCCAGCTAGCCACAAGAAGATTCATCAAACTAGGTATATTTCTACATTATAGGAAGGTTAGCATATGCACTACCGTGACCACAAATGGAAGTTTTCACAGACAAATCTCCAGCTAGCGTGGCCGTGATGAATTCTAGCTCAAGTCCCTTCAAAGGCAGCAGGGAGGGAAACCTTAAGCCAGCCTCAGGTGTGTAACTATAAATATAAATGGCTTGTGTGATCACGTGAAACCTGAGTGCTTTAGAGTCTTTTTGAACAGATATAAGGTAGATGTGGCTTTTGTGCAGGAACATAATTTTAAGCTTGGTCGTGAATTAGTGGTGTCTGGTTACCAAGCTTTTGTATTGCCATCTGAGTGGTTGAAAGGGGGAGTGGGTATGTTGATCAGGGAGGTGAGCTCATTTGTTTTAGCACAGGAGTGAAGAGGGGAGGGGGAGAGTATTGCATGTGGAAGGTTGGTGGATGGGTAAGAAGGTGGTGTTTGTGTGTCTATATGCTCCAGCTGAAAGTGATGCGAAAGCGATGACGGATATTATGCGTGAAGAATTTGTGTACTTCCTACGCATGTTACCATCCATGGCAATTGTGGGGGAGGGATTGGAATTGTGTAGTTAAGAGGGCAGACGTGGAACCCAGGGGAGCGGGGTATTTTTCTTCAGTCTTAGGGGGCCTTTCAAGGGATCTCCAGTTAAGAGATGCATTTAGGAGAGGTGTTGAGAAATGGGTTTACCAACTAAGATATAATTTATAAATTTAAATATAGGGAACACTTAGCTGATAAAAGACAGCAAATCGTCTACACAACCGCCCCTGCAGACGAGATCTTGAATTGTTGTCATGATCATCTCTCAACGGGCTGGAATAGATCATAATTTGTAAGATTATAAATTACCCCTAGGGGGTGTTATGTCAGCATATTTCATTCACTGATTGCTGACAAATTACATACTTGTTTGGACTCAAAAGTCTGCACCTTACTGCCGACTATAGGTTGATTAAAAACTCCTTGCGACTCAAGAACTGCACAGCCCCTGTACTACAAGAAATTCATAACCTCCCTTGCTCTTGTAGCGTGAGCTATGGTGTTTTTCACACCTTCGACAGATATCGATGACTTGATAGAAGCTGAAGTGTCCTTGGATGTCCACTTCTTCCATAGTCTAGGAATACACACACTGGTACACTATGTTCCACAAGATTTGTCTTTATTGTTCACAATCTTATCACTAAAGAAGCTGATCACACTTCTTTTAAGTGTTTATTGTGTTTTATGAGACATTTTGTTCACACTAACGCAAAGATCGTTCTTTGTTGGTTATCCTGGCTTCAGTGTCACTCTCAGTAGAGTCAAAAGTAATCTGAAGACGCCACAATGCCCCACGCCGTTACTGCCCCTTGCACAAAGGAAAAGCTGACATAGTAGTTTTGCTTCCTTGCCACTTCCTCGATGAAACAAAGCAGAATGTTTAAATCTTCCTGTCTTAAGCATAGACAACAATGTCCACTATCTGTACTATGGTAATAAAGTGGGAGTAGGATTTTTCTTAATTGTCCTGCTAAGGTAAGAGATGGACTGTCTCTTATTAAGCTACACTTTGCAACACAAGACCGCAAGGAGCATCGAGCCATGTCGCATACTGGTACTGCATCTGGGATCAATTACTCATTGTAGCAGTAAACAAGATATTTGCCCCTTCTGAGAGGGCTGGGTCCCTCAGGGCTGAAAGGGGTTGAAGGGGCTGAAGGGGGCTGAAGGGGGCTGAAGGGGGCTGAAGGGGGTTGAAGGGGACTGATACCCCCCTTCTGGAGAAAATTTCTCCACACTGGGGGGTGGCGGAGGTTCGCTGCAGGTGAACTATTCATCACTTAACATTAATTTGATTTTCTCACTCGCCACCACTGCTGCTTGTCTTTTCTGAACAGCTTTAGTCTGTGTGGTTTCTGGAGAATCACTAATTTTGTTTTCAACACTGTGTAATTCTAACGGTACTAGTTTATTTATTGTCCGCTTATTCACTACAGCTTTGCTCAAAACATCAACCGTCCTGATGATTCTATTTGCATCAGGATATATGGTCACAATTTTTCCAAGTGGCCATTGGGACCTCGGACCATCATTGTCAATAATCACTATGTCACCAGGTCTTAAGGACTTATGATTTTCAGGAACACCAGCTCCATAGAAGTGTTCTCTCAATGAGGTGAGATAGTCTTCTCGCCAAATTTTCTCCCAACATTCAATCACTTTATTAAGGTGTTTGAATTTACGTCTGAGCTGCTCAGGTTCAAAATAAGTAGGATCCTTTATGATTTCTTTATCATTCATGGGAGGAACAGGTTCGAGCCTTCTGCCATGGAGTAAATGAGATGGACTTAACACTTCTAAATTGTCCAGACCATCGGTAACATAAGTTAGAGGCCTGTTGTTGACTCTATTTTCTATTTCAGTCACAACTGTACGGAATTCTTCTAAGTCGATTCTTTGACAATGAAGAGTCTTCCTTAAACAATGTTTTACAATGCCGATTATTCTTTCATAAAATCCGTCGTGCCATGGAGATTTAGGAGGAATGTATCTCCAACGACAACTGCTTTGATTCAGCATCTGTTGTACTTCTGCTTGATCAAAGATCTTGCTTATATAAGCAGCACCAGAAACAAAGTTCGTTGCATTATCTGAAATCATCAGTCTGGGACATGCCCTTCTGGCTACAAACCTTCTGAATAATTTGATAAAGGTTTCAGAAGACATGTCAGTGGCTGCTTGTAGATGTACTGCTCTAGTTGTAGCACAAATGAACAAACAGATGTACACCTTGATGGGAACTTTGTAAATTGTTTTGGTTAAAATTGTTGGTCCAGTGTAATCTACACCTGTCACCTCAAATGGAGTGATATGACAAACTCTTTCAGAGGGATATGGAGGTGGACCTGGATAGTAACATACTCGCATATCGTAGTGACGACAAGTAATACAGTCCTTTATTTGTTTTTTCACACTTTGTCTATCTTGAGGTATACAGTAGGATTCTTGTATATGACAAAGTGTGTCAGCTACCCCACCATGTAACACGTTACTGTGGGAGTTTTGAACAATCAGTTTGATTAGCCAATGATTCTTGGGGATCAATATTGGATATATTGCTTCTTTAGGTAGTGAAGAATTACGAATTCTTCCTCGACATCTTACAATCTTTTCTGAGTCGAGATAAAGCCCTAAAGAATTAATCATAACAGGTTTCTTTGGGGATTTATCTTGTGTTTCTAGAAATTTATATTCTGTAGAGAAAACATCTTTCTGTATTAGTTTCACCCAGTATTTAATGGGTTCAAGACTTTCATAATTAGGTTTTATTCCTTTAATGAATTTAAAGACAAGAGGTGTAACTCTTAAGAGTTTACCAAAAGATGAGTATTTAGATCCATCAATGACTATTTCTGTTGTGTCTGCAGTATTTACACAATTTATTTCTGCTGTGTTCAAGCAGACTGTTCTTCTGGCACAATGTGAGCTTTCTGCTGAGGCCAGTTATTTTCATTAGAGAGCCAGTTCGGTCTGTGGAGCCATAATTTATTATCCTCAAATTTCTTGAGTGGGACACCACGTGACAACATGTCAGCTGGATTCGCTTCAGTAGAGACGTGGAGAAAGAGATAATCTCTCTGCATCTCTTTTATTTCTGCTACTCTATTCTGTACATACACCAGCTTACTCTTATTATTTCTTAACCACTGGAGAACTGCTTCATTATCACTCCAGATCACGGTTTTTTTCAATAATGAGATGATCAAGTACTTTGTTCAGATAGACAGCTAATTTTGTACCTAAACAGAGTGCTTTCAGTTCCAATTGTGGTACTGTTCTGACCTTCAAGGGTGCTACCCTGGCATTTGAAGTAATTAGTGTACTTCCTTTAGCATTACTCATGTAAGCTACAGCGCCATAACCTCTGGTTGATGCATCACAGAACACATGTAATGTGTACTTGTTTCCCTCTTGACCTATTTGTCTGGGAAATTGAATTTGATGAAGTTGTTTAAACTCCTTGGATATTTCATCCCATGCTTGACTCATTTCTAGAGGCAAGTTCTCATCCCATCCAATTTTGAGCTTCCATGCATCTTGCATAAGCATTTTACCCTTTATGGTAATTGGTGAGACGAGTCTTAGAGGATCAAAACATTGTGATACCTCTGACAGTAAACTACGTTTAGTGAGTGTACTGCATGATTTATTGTTTATCTTTTTGAGATTCAAAGTATCTTCCTGTGTGTTCCAATTAAGTCCCAGCATATTGTTGCAATCAGGAATTTCAGCTTCACTGAAATCTTCTTTGATAAGTTCCCTTAATTGCATTGAATTTGTATTCCACATCCTTAGAGGCACATTTGCTTCCTTCATCTCCTTGTTAGCTTCTCTGTATAAGGATTTCAAATCCTCCTCTTTATTCACAGTACCTTGAAGATTGTCCGCATAGAAAATTTTCTTTAAGATTTCTTTGAAGGGACTTTCAGATTTCTTCAAATGTGTATTTTGAGTAGCTTCTAGTAAGAATGGAGAGGATATTGCACCAAATAATACTGATTTGAAATGATAAGCTTTCACAGGACTTTGAGGATCATGTGGATTTTCAGGCCACAAGAATCGAGTATAATCTCTATCTATTTCTTGTAGTCTTACTCTTAAGAAAGCTTTGGAAATATCAGCCGTGTAGGCATATGGGTTTGTGTGAAATTTCATAAGCACGTCTCCAAGCTTCTCAGTTAGTGAGGGTCTGGTCATCAGACAGTCATTAAGACTTGCTACATCTTTATTTGCACGTGCGCTGCAATTATATACAACACGTAGTGGAGTGGTTTCAGAATCTTTTCTGACTCAGTGGTGCGGGAGATAATGAGCTTCTGTCTTCAACTTATCTTCGACTATTTCCTCAATGAATTTATTGTCCAACTGTTCTTGTATGATATTATCATAAACAGTCAGTAGCTCTGGATTCTTCCTGAGCTCATGTACTTGTGCTTTCATTTGTCCGAAAGCCATGCGATAATTGCTAGGCAGATGTGGTGGATTTAATTTCCATGGTAACCTAACCAAATACTGTCCGTCTTTATAGTTGACAGTGTCCAAATATTGGTTATAAGTCTGAGACTCTTGTGGGCTTGGTTTATTTACATCAATACCTATCGCATCTAAATCCCACAACTTATCAACTGGTTCATTCATTTCTTCCAGTAATGATAATTTTTGCTGTGGTACATGATCAGTGGTTATTCTCGTAACTAGTACATTTTCCACTGAATCAATATCGGCTTCTTTCCCACTTTGAGAGGGAATGTGACCACATATCATGTGGCCTCCTGCTGTTTTCAGCAAGTGAACATCATGTTTACTTACTATATTTTGCACAAAACAGTGATAATAATCACTTCCAATGATTAAATCAATTGGACTAATTGTGTCCGTCTGTAAGTCAGGACAGGCTAACTTGACCTTAGCTGCTTTCAGTGCTGCAACTGTTTCTTTTAATCCCTGGATCTGCACAGACTTAGGCAAATCATCTACTACCACAGTTTCTACTGTCTTTTTCCTGTTTCCTAAACCAACAGTGGTTCTGGCTAGGTCATATGTCTGTTCACCAGAATTGTGGAAAAAACTAGCTATATCTAACTGTATTTTGGCATAGGGTTGTTTATTCAGTTTCTGCAACACTGTTCTTCAAATAGTGTTAGCACATTGGTTTTGTGTAATTTATTAGATAACTCAACTCGAGCTATCGGGAGAGCAGTTGCTTTAAACTTATCTCTCACATTTAATGCTGTTGCTTGTTGACTTCCTGATTCTGTGGAAGTCTGCTGCTGTTAAGCAAAAGTATTTGGGCATAATGCTGTATGATGCATACCCTTGCACTTCTTCAGTGAGCATTTTCCTCCCTTGTGTTCACCTAAACACTTGATGCACCTTTTCAGCTGATGAACACGTTGTTTACGTGCCTCCATTGATGTGTATTGACTACAATACTGTGCCCAATGTGTTCCATCACAAAGTACACAATTTGGAGTACGTTTATGTGTGACAGTTTGTTTACTGTCTGTTGTATTCACAGCTTGATAAATGCCTATATGGGATTTCCCATTCTATGGTTTAGTGAGAGTAGGTATACTCTTTTTAAACTGAGTTGAAGGTTTATTATCCACTGGATTTGTGGATTTTTCATCTTGTCTCATTGCTTGCATGCATGAAACTATTGTTTGTAAACCATTGCTAATTTCTTCACAAGTGAAATAGCATTTATTGAACATAATATTTAATCATTCAATAGTTTGTGGTGACAACTTATCTTGTACAATACCACTGATAAACCAATCACATTGCCTTACGTCATATTTAGCACCTAAAGATCTGAGACTATTCTCTAATGTGATTCTAAATGCTTGTAAGTCTGAAAAACAATGATTGTGTGGCTTCAAACTTGATATTAAGACTGCATGTCTAACTCTGGCCTTGTCAGCATCAAAGTATTTGTCTGCTAAGACATGTAAGGCTATTTGATAATTACCTTTAACTACCGGAAATGACTTAATCAGTTCATAGGGTTCTCCCTTCACAAGACATTTAAGATAATTGAACTTAGCAATCTCATCTATGTCAGTTCGTGAATTTACTATGGATTGAAAACCACTAATGAATTCTTCATAATTATGACCTTGGAAAATAGGTAATGACAATGTAGGTAAGCTTGGTAATGGGACACTTGTTGTTGTTACAGGTGTAACAGGTGTTTGACCACTAGTTACAGTAGGTGTCTTTGACAGAGTTTTGTGGTAGATAGCCTGTACTCCTGTCCACCTTAATTGTTGATTACTAAAAGTATCCAAAACATTTTTAATTTCATCCTCAGATGGATCTGATTCAAGAAATTTATTTTCATAATGTGTATAGTCTGAATTAATTATTTCCAGACATTGTGTAAGTAATTCAAATTTGACCTCAAGATCATCAAAATCTATGTTTGTATCTTGAGTTAATCCTATACAGACTGAAATTAGATTTTCTAACTGTGTAATCTTAGTCTTTAAAGACTGGAACTTAGCTTTCAAACAAGCCATTTTAATGGTATACTGAAAATTCCAGCACCACACTTAGAATGCTTAAAAAACACTGTACTGCTATAAACAGCTGAGTTTTTGTTATGCTTAAGTCAGCAATAAACGAGTCAGACACTACTGACCTACTAAGCTTAACCTCAGGGTCAATGACCATGAAGGGTACACTGTACATATGGCTGATGTTTATGGCTTGAGTTTGCTGTGTCAACCTGACCACAATGATTAATCGGTGACTTGATAGAAGCTGAAGTGTCCTTGGATGTCCACGTCTTCCATAGTCTAGGAATACACACACTGGTACACTTTTTTCCACAAGATTTGTCTTTATTGTTCACAATCTTATCACTAAAGAAGCTGATCACACTTCTCTTAAGTGTTTATTGTGTTTTATGTTTATGAGACACTTTGTTCACACTAACGCACAGATCATTCTTTGTTGGTTATCCTGACGTCAGTGTCACTCTCAGTAGAGTCAAAAGTAATCTGAAGATGCCACAACACCCCATGCCGTCACTGCCCCCAGCACAAAGGAAAAGCTGACCTAGTACTTTTGCTTCCTTGCCACTTCCTCCATGAAGCAAAGCAGAATGCTTGATTCTTGCTGTCTTAAGCATAGACAACAATATACACTATCTTTACCATGATAATAAAGTGAGAGCAGGATTTTCCTTAATTGTCCTGCTAAGGTAAGAGATGGACTGTCTCTTATTAAGCTACACTTTGCAACACAGGAATGCAAGGAGTGTCGAGCCACGTCGCATACTGGTACTGCATCTGGGATCAATTACTCGCTGTAGCAGTAAACAAGATATTTGCCCCTTCTGAGAGGGCTGGGCCCCTCAGGGCTGAAAGGGGCTGAAGGGGCTGAAGGGGGCTGAAGGGGGCTGATACCCCCCATCTGGAGAAAATTTCTCCACAGGAGGTATATGGGAGGTGGCGCATGCTTTTGTTTGGAGAGGATATGCGGCTTGGTTTGACGGGATATATCTATCGCAGAGGGTTTTGGTTGACTCTTTTAAAACCATTGAGATGGTGTGTTCTGATCATAGGGCAGTAATGGTGGAGGTGGGTCAGGAGGCTTTGGCTCGTAGGCATGGTAGTTATTGGAAACTGAATACGATGGTTATGGGGGATGAGGAGGGATTGGAAGGTTTTGCAGTGTTACAGAAACAGCTTTGTGCGGAAGGGAGGACTGTAGAGGATGTGGTAGGATGGTGGGTCAGTGTGACTAAGGCAAGAATCCACCAGTTTTATGTGAGGGAGGGTAAACGAATTAATCAACTGCGGTATGCTTGTCAAATTATTTGGAAACTAGATTACGGGAATGTTATGTGGGAGGGGTGGTGGCTGGGGATTACCCAGTGGATGAAATACAAATGTTGAAAGAAAGGATAAGGGATTTGCAAGAAGAGTGATTTTCAGCAGTGCAGGTACAGGCAGGGTTGGAGGAGGTACTCTGGGGAGATAGGCCATCGGCTTGCATGCTGCGAGGCCAGAAGCAACAGCAAATGACTGCAAGCCTGAGATTACAAGTCACTTCTTCGGGGGGGGGGGGATTTCGAGCGGGTCAGGTATTACGGGAAACAAAGGGGATGAGCGCATATGTGGATAGATGGTATGAAGGGTATTGGGAAAGTTGTGGGGTGGATGGGGAGGTTCTTGGGTGGGTATGTGGGTATTAGCCATGGAAACTGGGGAGGAGTGATCGGGAGGCACTGGGAGGGGTCACTGAAGAGGAGGAGATATGGAGGGCGCTTATGGACATGAGTAAGGGAAAGGCGGCCAGGATAGATGGTTTACCTTGTGAATTTTATGTGCAACATTGGTGGCTGCTTAGGGGATTCCTAGTTAGGTTACTGAATGCAATGAAATATGGAGGTAAGATGGGTCAACAGCAGGCAACGGCAGTGGTGGTGTTTGTTCTAAAGGGCAAAAAGCAGAGTACCCTTGGGGATTACCGAGCTATTTCATTGCTCTGTGCTGATTATAAGTTGTTTGTGAAAATCCTGGGGAATAGACTTATATGTGTTGTGGGGAGGGTGGTGTCTGAGTCTCAATTTGGGTTGCCGGGTAGGTCAATGGTAGAGGGACATGGGATCATTAAGGGGTTCGTGGAAGATATGGAGGGGGAAAGAGGGGGTTGTTGGCATTGGATTAGCAAGGGGAGTATCACAGGGTAGAAAGGGGATCTTTGTGGAATATTCTCATCAGACAGGGTTTTGGGGAAGAAATTGTAAGGTGGGTGGATACATTGTACTCGGGAGCAAAAGCGTTGGTGCAAATCAATGGGTGTGTGAGTGAGGCTGTCAACATGGGGTGGGGTCTTCGGCAGGGTTGTCCAATGTCGCAACTATTGTTTGCATGTGTTCAGGACCCATTTTATAGGATGGTGGAGGACCGTCTAAGAAACGGGGGAAGGGATGGTGTGCAGAAGCTTTGGCCTGGTTTAGTAGGTTACGTGGACGATACAACTATTCTGGTGTGCGAGGAGACGAGGTTAGGGGCATTAGGGGAGGTCGTGCACATGTTTGGGGGAGCTACGGGGATGAAAGTAAATCTGGATAAGTTGATGGTCATGGGGCTGGGAGAGTGGCCAGGGAGGGTGGAGTGGGGATGTGATGTCGTGCAGTGGCATGCTGGGAGTCTGAAAATCTGTGGTGTCCTCTATGAGGCTGACCTGTGTGCAGCAAGGGAGGAGAATTTGAACAGGATGGTGGACCAGGTGCAGCAATGCTTAGGAATGCTGCGACCTCACCATTTAACCCTTAAGCAAAGAGCAACTGTGATCAATGTACAGTTGTATATCATCTAAGTCTCTGAAAAACTTTTTATTTGAATATGTCCTAGTTAGGCACGTGCTCGCAGACACAGCAAATGCCTAGTATTTTTTTTTTGGTGTACATGATTGTTATATTATCATTATGTGGAATGTGTGATAATAGTTGGTATGTTTGTACATTGTGTTAGTTGTTACAATGGGTTTTGGTATGGTGCTTCTAATTTACTGTAATCACATTGTACCATGTGGAGAATCTTTGTTCATGTCCTAGTATTGTATTCTTTTACTATGTTGATACATCCTTGTAGTTTTCCAATTATGTAGTAATGTAGTGTTTTCACTAGCACTATAGATGTCCATAGACTGCACTTTAGCACTGTTGTTATAAAGCTTGAATTTCACAGTGGCAACATTAATATTGATATTTATAACTTGTAGGTGTATATTCCTCTACTTATAGAGGTGTACAAGTGTTTAGAAATGTAATGTTCATATTTGTTAATGGTTTGTTATTTAATGTTTTGTGATTTTGGTGTTCATGTACCACCAATGTTTGTAAATACTTATTGCTTAAGTTACTGACGAGTTCAGGATATGATCCTAAATTTATGTACAATTAATGTTATGATTCTTCAGATTGGTGAATGTGGATATAATTTTCAATGTGTGAGTGGAGGGGGGAGAAGCATTAGCTGTGTGTCAACACAGGCAATAGTAATACTTTTTATTATACTTTTATACCTCCTTGTATTTGTGCAATGTTTTAAATAAAATATAAAAAAAATGCTCCAGTCGTGTGGATGATCTTGGCGGCCCCGATACCCTAGAAGGAGACAAACCAATTTTCATAGTTCCAAACTTATAGGAAGGCACCCACCAAAGCCTGCCAAAATTAGTCTTTTCACTCTGCCCAGTAATGGTGTCGCCAATAGCAATAGCAATGGGGAAGAGAGAGCAGAGACATACACTATATAGTACTTTATACCCCGTGATTATTTTTTATATTTTACTGAAAATCTCAGGTACACAAACTAGAAATATATAGGCAAAAATAACAAATACAAATTATACCTAAGGGATGCTTATTGTTAAAACATGTCAAACCACAAGCAAAACATAGCAACCCTGAAAGGTAGTCGGAAGCATTACTTTGGTAATAATGATAATCCCTTGTAGAGCATATAGAGAACTTCTCAGAAGTCCCACTAAACACAATGCAATAACTGACTTCGCTCAACAAACCATATAATTCACATGGTGAGAAAAAAAAACATAGGAGTACATTAGATATAAATATGAAAACCTCAGGTACATGGAACAGTAACATATATGCAAAATAACCAAGGTCAAGTGATAAAAAAATAACAATGTTTATACTATCCACACAATGAAAGCCTGTGAAAAACATGTAGAACGTTGCTCCTGCACTCAGTAATATATGTTTCGACATAGTACATGAAAGGTACATAAAAGCACACCCGCTGTAACATCACCCACTTCTTCTTCCCCCCAACACAACCCCAGCACATGCATCCATACCCGAACTCTTCCTTTACATTACACATCCAGGGGCCATACCTGCATGTATCAAGGCAATATACATGAGGTTGCGCCACACCACAATCAATAACATTACTATTTATAAGGTAATCTTAAAGATCATATGGGACTAAAATATTCTGTTACAGTATATATAGTGACGTCCTCATAGGTCACACCAAAGACAACAAAATGTGCGACTTTGCACAACAAACTATAAAAGTTACATGGTGGGTATAACACACGAATACAATAAATACGTAAAGCCAAATCCAACATTATGTCTTGGTACCCTACACTGAGATGTCTCAAAGTACAATACCTGGTATGCTACACCTTACACAACAGGAAACTATTTTATTCTGAATGGTATCCAGGTTCATTCCTGCCCCTACTTCCACCATCATACAATCCCCACTGAGAGTAATGCTCTTGCAATCACACCTTACACCCCCTCCCCCATTTGCACACACTCATGATCGATTAAAACTCATCCTCGTCAAGCATACACCACACATACTCCAAATGTCATGTCCTCTGAGAGACGAGCCCATTTCTACCCCTGAAACTACAGTCGCCATGAATCCCCCAATTTAAAAGCTCTGAAACTTTCTAGGAAATCTCGCTCCCACCTACCTCTGTATATCCCTTTATTGCAACACTTAGTTTTATAAAAAGTTGCTGCTAATGCCCCTAGTCTTTCCCGTACTGTCCTTTCTCGCAACGTCCATGACATGTAAACAAAATCAACAATTATGTAAGCCAATGCCCGTTGAACCCTGCCCTCCACCCCGCCCAGATCCAAACTTAAAGTCCTTAGAATTGACAATCCACCCCCTCCCACGAGTCGAAACACTTTCCCCAACCATTCCTTCACGACTCCTAAATGCTCACAGAAATAAATGACTTGGAATGCAGTCTCTTCCTCCTCACAATATGAACACATGCCACTCTCTCGAATTCATCTGTTCTTTAAGACCACCCCTGATGGTGGGATGCCATGTAAGAATCGAATCATCACTTCCCTCATGTGTGAACATAAGTGTAACTCCGTCAAATGTCACCAAATGCTGTCCCACCCATACATGGGGTAAGCTCCCTCCACAGAGACCGTTATCTGAGACCAAACCCTCCTTTCTATTGACACGAACCTCATTTTCGTTGTTGCATTGGCCTGCAAAAATATCTGCAAAATCGCTTCAAAATATCATAGATCCTTTCCCCGCCACCACCTCTGAATATTTTCTCTCACTTTACACAGCCCCATACTCTCGCCTGAATACATGCTTGACATAAACTCCCTTTAACCTATTACCCAGGGAAATTAACCCCAGCCTGCCCTTGGCTACTGGAATTGTTACTTCCTCCCTCCTTAACCAGTCACACCCCGAACCCCATATACATTTAAAAACTCTACCCAACATCCTCCTTGCATTGCCTGATACCAATGGGTACACCACAGCAACATGCCAAATTTTCCTATATAAAAGTGCATTCACACAATGACCCACTGATGTAAAGAAAGGTGATGCATCCTCAACCCATTCAAGAGTCCCAGCACCTTATTCACAACACGTGTAATTTTCCTCTCTTGCAATCACCTCATTAGTCATATACACAATCCCACAAATCTTGAGTCTGTCCACTACTCGCCACCTTTTCCCTGCACACATCTCGTCCCCCTCTCCCCACCCACCCAAATCTAGAAGTTTAGACTTTTCCATATTCACCTTCATACCTGTCACTGCCTCAAACACATCCACAGTTCTCCCCAATCTCCTTAAACCTTCCCTCCCTCTCACTAGAACCGTTGTGTCATTGACATATCCTATGATACCCGGTTGGCCACCGCTTCTATTCTCCCACATACCCTCATGGACGCATCTTTCCACCACCCTATAAAAAGGGTTCTACAAACAAACGAACAGGATTTGAGACAGATGACACCCCATTTTCAAACCCCGGGCAAACCTCACATGCATTCCCAACCTCCCATTGACTTGCAGGCACGTACCAGCATCCCTATATAACAACTGCGCCCGTTGCACAATTTTCTCTCCAAAACCCTGCTATCTCATAAAGCACCACAACATCTGACACTCCACACTATCATAAGCTGCCTCCCAATCAATCGCAAATACACCCCCCCTACTGTCATGCATACTCCCTATAAAACGTCTTATGACCCCATGTCCCTCATACATAGAATGCCCCGGAACCTCAAATTGGCCAGTAACAATTACTTTATTGATGACTTTCCTTAAGCGATTACCTAAAATTTTGGCAAATAATTTATAGTCCCCACACATGAGTGATATACGATATTCCTTGATTGTTGGCTGACTAACACCTTTCGGTACTAATACAACTACTGCCGTTGTCTGTGACGCCCCTAACTCCCCCCATGTCTTCATAGTATTAAATAAGGTTACCAAAAAATCCTTTAAGACACCCCAATGTTGCACATAAAAGTCACTGGGCAAACCGTCAATACCAGGGGCCTTTCCTCGACACATGCTCATTAAAGCCTCCCACACCTCCACGGTGATGGCTGCACCCATCGACGCCCTATCACTCTCGGTAAGCACACACTCTACACTTTCCCCATCTCCCGTGTAGCCTCCTCGCTTATACCCACACTGTCCATGTAATCTGCAACCCAAGTACCCACATACCCACCCATCACCTCAGTTGACCCCAATTCTTGTCCCTCCACTTATCCCGCCATTGCAGCATGCACGTGCAGCCCAACCATTTCTGTTGCCATATGCCATCGTGTCTGTCCATGCAGGACACATGCCAATGGTCCATCACCCCATAATACCTCTTCCAAATCACCCGATACCCACACTGCATCAAACCTCTAGTTATGTAGGTCCCTGAGTCTATATTTCAAACTTACGATATCCTCCACCAGATATCCTCCACCCCCCTTCATACCATACCCGTAATTGCCTTTCGATATACCTAATAAGTCCGTAAGCCATTTGACTTTCTCGAAGCCCCAGATGAACATAAAATTCCCAGATCCTCGACTTTGCAACAGTGCCCTACCAAGCCAACACATCACCCTTCTCTCTCCCACCCTCCCACAATTCCCCCCAGAACCTCGCAAATAATACCTCCCCTCATCATCACGTAAGAGTCATATATTTAATTTCCAATAACCCCTATACCTATGTGGTAACCCCTCCCAATCCAAAGTCACCATGATGCCCCTATGATCCGAAAACCCCACATCCATAACCCTGGTCTAGTAATATAGATTCCATCCAGCTGAGCTGCGTATCCCTGCCATACAAATGTGTGTTCGATGTTCCATGTTGTACCCCCCACTACATCTACCAACCCCACTCCTTTTATCAGTTCGCCCAACATTTCTGAACAACACCCCGTCACTCTTGGTTCTATATCCCTACACCAAATCACCCAATTCCAGTTCCCTCCCACCACCGCAATCTCCGGCAAGTGATAAACCAGTACATCCTGAACAAAGTAATTTTTAACCCCACTATTCCTCTCTGCCAGACCATAAACACACACCAAAGATACTCTCACTCTTCCCCACCACCCATCCATGCGAACTATCCTCCCCTCTCCTCCCTCTTCCCAATGGTGAATATTAAACAGGCTAGTCTCCCTTATGAAAATTGCAGCACCCCCTTTCGAACGTGGCAAATGGCCTGCATAGACAACAAAGCCCTCAATCACCAACTCACATCCAGGTTTATTATTATGTTCTTGTACGAACACCACATCCACTCCACAATATACAACAAATTTCTGAAACCAGTCGCGCTTCCTTTCATTCCTTAAACCATTAACATTTATAGTGAGGCTCTTGAAACTGTAATTGGAGGTTTACCCTTATGCACTGTGGAACCTCTGTCCTCTTTCCTCCGGACATTCCCAAGGCCCTCAGCCAGACATTTGTGGCCTCCTTTAACAGGACCTTTATCCCTGTGTCCAACAAGGCCTCGCTCATCGACATTGGCCCAAACCTTCTTCTCTATACATTGGGCTGGTGTAAGCATGTTGTTTATGTCCGACGATGCAGTCACCCTCTTCCGAGGCACTGTGGTCCTCTTCTGCACAACCTCTTGAAAGCCTGCGTCATGCACCTCTGCTTCTACAGTTTCATGCTGCAAGGCGTCGTCCATACTGGACCCTGACACATCCTCCACCACTTGCACAGTGGGAGGAGCATACTCCAAAGCACCTACAAGGCCCTCTACAGAGACTTCTCTTGGGGAACCCAGCAGGTCATGGATCATCAAGTCTATGGCGCTCCTCACATCCCCTGTGTCCTTGTGTGGCGCCTTACTCAGGAAAACTTGTGTCGTCCCTGCAGTTTCCTGCTTGCCTGTCAGCGTGGCTCATGCATCTTCCTGTGACAATGCTTCATCATCCTCCACACTCCACACCATGTGACCTGATGTCCCCATTGCAGATGGCCTCACAGGCGCCCTTTGACACCCTAATGATTCCTGGTATTGTTCCGGCTCCTGTGCATCCCGACGACGAGGACAGTTCACTGCAATGTGG
The DNA here is from genome assembly GCF_038502225.1 of Cherax quadricarinatus. Taxonomy (NCBI): domain Eukaryota; kingdom Metazoa; phylum Arthropoda; class Malacostraca; order Decapoda; family Parastacidae; genus Cherax; species Cherax quadricarinatus. Next base: position 13,347,571 of record NC_091380.1, read on the forward strand.
TCGTAGGCACCACATAATCTACATGTCCATTGTTACCCTGAGTATGTGACAAGTACTTGTGTCCTGAAATCCTCCAGTTGCACATATGAAGGTATAGGGTGTCATAGCGTCATCTTCAGTGAGAAACTACCCTCAGGCATTTCTGCATATGATCCATCCTTCCATGTACCCATCATTGCCAGGTGTACAGTTCCGCATTTCTCAAATACAGCTCGTAGATCCGCCTCATCTGCTTTGAACAGCACATTCCTAATTTTCACCCATGTGAAAAATCGAGATACATCATGTAGTCTCAGTGTTACTGCCGGATTCACCTCATGTTAACGTTTTGATATCTTGTGATGATATCCTAATAAACACCGTTGTTAAGGAACTTTACGAAGATTCTGTAGGCCCCATTCAATGCCACTCTGTATAGCTCTCCAGTTGCTATACCATACGTATCCCTGATGATAGCCAGTAACAGTAGCTGTGCCGAATTGGGAAAATCAATCCCCACAAACATCTTCAATGCCAATAGTATTTACCCAGCATCGTCCGTGTGTCACCATGTTGTGAAAACCAAAGTGACACTAACTGATGGTAGGGGGCAGGCACTGCGCATGTCTGCTCTCCCTGAGGGTCAAGTGATGAATACCCCATGATTGCTTATCTATTGGGTTAGTGGTAAGCAAGAACCAAACATCGGTAGCCATAATTACTGGGAGTCAAACACTCAAGTTACCAACTTCCCATTTTAGAGATTTCTCTATACAGGATGTTGAATGAATGGTTTGAAAAACCGACAAGTTGAAGATTGAGACACTTATTCAACATATAGGAATCTTTATTCAGGAAATGTTTAGCCACACAGTGGCTTCATCAGTCCAATACAAAGCAGAAGGTGTAAGGAGAGGAGGAGTTTGAGCTAATCAGTCCCTCAGCCTGGAATCAATGTGTATTCATCACAACTGTCAGACACTGCAGCATCATGGGATCTTGTTACAAAGTATTCTTCAACTATTGTCTAACCTTTGAACGAGGACCTACTTCGACTAGTGGATGGTTCCACTATGACCCCGCCTCCTCCTACTTCGCCTCACCTGACTACAGCATATAAGCCACGTCTATGGCCCTATGCTGTACATTCTACAAGATTGATGGACTGAACACATCGACTCCAGGCTGAGGGACTGATTACCTCAAACTCCTCCTCTCTTTACACCTGCTTTGTATTGGACTGATGAAGCCACTGTGTGGAAAAACGTTTCCTGAGTAAAGATTCCCATATGTTGCATATGTGTCTCAATCTTCAGATAGGAGAGCTCCCCTATCTGATGCTTTAGAACTTAAGCAGGAAAGTTACTTGTGCCTCAGAAGGCCCTGACATTATGAACATAAGTTCGTACCACGAGAGTGATTATGTTATGCCAAAATATTACTTAAGAGAGCTAATTGATCATATGTCCATTTACTTGGATCAAACTCATCCCGGACATATCGCCTGTTTATGGCATAGTAAATATGCCAACTTCCTTCTTAGTAAGGAACATGACTGTTGAAATGTTGAAGTTGACCAGAGGAACTTCTCTCTAGTTATTACATGTAAATAAAATGTTGAAGTTGACCAGAGAACTTCTCTCTAGTTATTACATGTAAACAAGATGTGGGAATGACCTGTGTAGCATTATGTATAGTGAACCACTGATGCGAATATTGCTATCAATCTTGTCGAAGACACATTACACAAGCTGTGTATAGTGCATCACTCATGTTAATATTGCTATCAATCTTGCATAAGTCACATTACACAAGCTGTGTATAGTGCACCACTAATGTTAATATTGCTATCAATCTTGCACAAGACACATTACACAAGCTGTGTATAGTGCACCACTCATGTTAATATTGCTATCAATCTTGCACATGACACATTACACAAGAATATTGCTAATAACAGGAAAATCTCTCCTTAATAAACCTTAAAAACACATTTTCGTTCCCAAATTACTTTTGTAAATTACATTCTATTTAAAATTTTCCCGAATATTTTAAGAATTGTTCTTTTGAAAAATTTAATTTGATGAAATTATTACAAAAATTCTTCTAATTCAGATACAGTAGCATTTAGGGTTTTAAGACGATCAGAAGAGTCATTCACTAGGTATTACATGGGAAACAATTTTCGTTTAAATTGACAAATTTAAATTTACAAACCTCAAAGTGAGTAAGAACATAAGAAAATAAGAACATAAGAAAGAAGCAACACTGCAGCAGGCCTACTGGCCCATGCAAGGCAGGTCCGTGTCAACCCCCGACTCAGACCAATGGCCCACCCAATCAGGTCACCTCCACTTAAGGAAGGAGCATGGCTTCTGACCCAGTAGCACCAGCTAGTCAGGTTCAACTCACACCCACCCACACCCACTCATGTATTTATCTAACCTATTTTTAAAACTACACAACGTTTTAGCTTCTATGACGGTACTCGGGAGTTAGCTCCACTCATCCACAACTATATTACCAAACCAGTGCTTTTAGCTGTACTTTAATAAATTCAGCCTATGTAGAAGGTTTGAAGCTGATCTGAAGTGACATTTTCTGGTAATTGATCTAAACTCATCAATGAATATTTTATTAACTCTAACTTGAGCCTCACTATCCTCGTAAAAACTCTTCACTGCTTTCAGTAACCTACCTCCTACACCATACACTTGCAACATCTGGCAATGTGGCAGATGTTGCAGGTGTATGGTGTAGGAGGTAGGTTACTGAAAGCAGTGAAGAGTTTTTACGAGGATAGTGAGGCTCAAGTTAGAGTATGTAGGAAAGAGGGAAATTTTTTCCCAGTAAAAGTAGGCCTTAGACAAGGATGTGTGATGTCACCGTGGTTGTTTAATATATTTATAGATGGGGTTGTAAGAGAAGTAAATGCGAGGGTCTTGGCAAGAGGCGTGGAGTTAAAAGATAAAGAATCACACACAAAGTGGGAGTTGTCACAGCTGCTCTTTGCTGATGACACTATGCTCTTGGGAGATTCTGAAGAGAAGTTGCAGACATTGGAGGATGAATTTGGTAGGGTGTGCAAAAGAAGAAAATTAAAGGTGAATACAGGAAAGAGTAAGGTTATGAGGGTAACAAAAAGATTAGGTGATGAAAGATTGGATATCAGATTGGAGGGAGAGAGTATGGAGGAGGTGAATGTATTCAGATATTTGGGAGTGGACGTGTCAGCGGATGGGTCTATGAAAGATGAGGTGAATCATAGAATTGATGAGGGAAAATGAGTGAGTGGTGCACTTAGGAGTCTGTGGAGACAAAGAACTTTGTCCTTGGAGGCAAAGAGGGGAATGTATGAGAGTATAGTTTTACCAACGCTCTTATATGGGTGTGAAGCATGGGCGATGAATGTTGCAGCGAGGAGAAGGCTGGAGGCAGTGGAGATGTCATGTCTGAGGGCAATGTGTGGTGTGAATATAATGCAGAGAATTCGTAGTTTGGAAGTTAGGAGGAGGTGCGGGATTACCAAAACTGTTGTCCAGAGGGCTGAGGAAGGGTTGTTGAGGTGGTTCGGACATGTAGAGAGAATGGAGCGAAACAGAATGACTTCAAGAGTGTATCAGTCTGTAGAGGAAGGAAGGCGGGGTAGGGGTCGGCCTAGGAAAGGTTGGAGGGAGGGGGTAAAGGAGGTTTTGTGTGCGAGGGGCTTGGACTTCCAGCAGGCATGCGTGAGCGTGTTTGATAGGAGTGAATGGAGACAAATGGTTTTTAATACTTGACGTGCTGTTGGAGTGTGAGCAAAGTAACATTTATGAAGGGATTCAGGGAAACCGGCAGGCCGGACTTGAGTCCTGGAGATGGGAAGTACAGTGCCTGCACTCTGAAGGAGGGGTGTTAATGTTGCAGTTTAAAAACTGTAGTGTAAAGCATCCTTCTGGCAAGACAGTGATGGAGTGAATGATGGTGAAAGTTTTTCTTTTTCGGGCCACCCTACCTTGGTGGGAATCGGCCAGTGTGATAATAAAAAAAAATAGTAAATTGTGAGATATAAAACATCTTAAGGAATGATGCAGCAGCTATAAAACTGGAAGACAGTCAGAACAAACATTTTTTTATTTATTAAAAATAAACCGTGTCTTATGGCAGCCAACAGCAGCGTGAGTCTTGTGTTCAGCAAGCCATACCAGTGGTGAAAATTTGAAGCCAATCAGATGAGTCATTCTCCAGTTATGGCACAGATTCCAATTTTTTTTTGTACCATTTTACTGCAAGTTTGCGGGTACATGAACGATAATTAGTAGGCTCTATATTGTTAAATATTTCAAGACAAACTAAATGAAAAATTAAAAAATAAATTAAGTACTTTAAACTATGAGCATTTAAAATTTGTATAATTAATAAATAATATGGTAGTGACTTACCAGAGAAGCAATGAATGGTGCCAGAATACTACCAAGAAGAGCACACCTGGAACAAGTACCAACTATGGTAGTGACTTACCAGAGAAGCAATGAATGGTGCCAGAATACCACCAAGACGAGAACACATGGAACAAGTACCAACTCCTACAGTGCGGTACTCAGTTGGGAAGATCTCAGCAGAGTAGATGTAGACGGTGGCATATGCTACTGAGATTCCAAACTTACCCAACAAGCTCAGAACAACCAACAACCAGTAATTACCTTTTATAAGAAATGGGCAGAAAAAATAGGCATTACAGAAATACAGAGGCAGTAATTCATTACAAACTTGAAACTTTGTGTTCTGCCTACCAAGGTTTTATTACATGTAAACTACATTGTTTGTACCTTATAAGGAAATAAAAAATGTATTTGTAGGTTCAGTAAAAATATTGTTCTCCAGGTAAGGTAAATGATACTTGTATTAATCAGACTTTTTATCTCCTCTGAGTTCAAATTAGCATAACATAAATATTCTCAGGTAAATGTATTGTATTGTTTTACCTCCATTATAAACACAAATGTTCTCTGGAGAAGAAGACATCAACAGTTGTAATCTACATAACCATCATTAGGGAATTTGCAATAATAAATGAGGATTCAATAATTTCCTTACTTAATACATCAGAAAGTTATTATGAAAGTTAGAAGTAAGTTACATATGCTGCCACACATAACTGTTATTTAAGAAATTATTATTTGACACTCCTGGTTCTGAACAACAGTAAATTTTATCAGGGGATTTTATAGATATTTGACAATAAATATTTGACACACACACACGTGTGTGTGTGTGTATGTGTGTGTGTGTGTGTGTATGTGTGTGTGTGTGTGTGTGTGTGTGTGTGTGTGTGTGTGTGTGTGCCTGTGTGTGTGTGACTGTGTGTGTGTGCCTGTGTGTGTGTGCCTGTGTGTGTGTGTGTGTGTGTGTGTGTGTGGGTGAGCCGGCATACCAGAAGGTGTATCTCAAGAGCAACAGAACATGAGAAGAAAGGCAGAAATTGAAAGAGATGGTACAAAGACAAAAGGAGGAAAGAGAGGTGAAGATGGACAGGAGAACCTAGATTCAGGAGGAAGATCAAATACAGCTTCCCTCACAACCACCTACAGAAACCCCCAACCAGGACAACACCAATACAACCACACATTCTAACCCAAAACACATATGCCATATCCTATGCTCCCACCCACCTCATTGCAAACTCCACCCTCACAGCAACCATCGATAGTTTCTTATTGGGTCTTCCACTTCTCCAACCCCAATGTACCCCCTAGACTACAGTTTTAGAAAAGAAATTGAAGGTTTGGTATACAAATGCAGACGGAATAACAAATAAGTGTGAGGAGTGGCATGAAAGAATCATGGAGATATCCCCAGACATAATAGCACTTACAGAAACGAAACTCACCAGGAGGATAACAGATGCAATCTTTCCACCCGGATATCAAATCCTCAGAAATGATAGAGGGAGGAGAGGTGGAGGAGGAGTTGCACTGCTCATTAAAACTGGTGGGGATCTGAGATGGTATCTGGAGTAGGTACACCAACATTCAATGAGGAGTTAAAACGAAAAGAAGGAGACAAGACCTATCCTTAGGCCACACAAGGCCACCAGGAAATATCGAGAAATGAAAGGGGCATGTTGTTGGGCACAGGGGCAGCAGTAAGTGATGGGGAAATAGGTAGAGGTGATTGGCCCTCTGCCGAGGTGTGATCCAGCCACCAGGAGATCCAGAAAATGATATGGGAGGTTATGTTTAAATGGGACTCAGAGATGCAAAGTTAATTATGGCAATGGGAAGAGGAGGAGAGGGAGAGGTAAGTCTTTATCCATGGGCTCCATTAGAGTGAAGGGAGGCCATGCAATGAAGGATGGCAGAGAGACAGACGAGATTGAAAGTGTCACCAAATGAACAGGAGAGGAGGACATGACTGAGCTGATAAATTTTCAGAGAATAGGGGGACACTTGAGGGGAAGAAATTGGCCAGTAAAATTGATTTTCAAAAATGTACCAGTGTGGAACAGGATCTTGCAGCAAATGCCAAGGCTAAAGGAATCAGCAACATACCAAATGGTGCACCTAGATCACGCTGCAACCAGAACAGAAACACAGAAGCTGAGAGAGAGGACACAAAGAGAAAATGGAGAAGAAAGTGAGACAAGGCTTGAGTCAGTATAGGACAACCAGAGACAACTAGAGAAGCCAGCATAATCACCCAAAGAGCCACCCACAGAATCCCACAACCAAATGTATTATCTCAAAATAAGCCAAACTTCACACTCACTTAACCTGACACCAGTCACTTAACACTAATGTTACAGTGATCTTAATCTGAATCAATCACATAACACTAGTTTTACAGTGATCTTAACCTGACAAAAGTTACATAATATTAGCCTGACATCAGCCACATAACACTGTAACACTACTGTTAAAGTAATCTTAACCTGACACCAGTGCAAAAACACTATTGTTACAATGATCTTAATCTGACACTAGCCAAATAACACTAGTGTTATAGTGATGTTTTCTTGTCACTAGCCACATAACACTAGTACTAGAGTATAATTTACCTGACACAGATCACATAACATTAACCCTCACCAGACACTTAACACTAGTAGTACAGTGATCTTAACCTGACATCAGTCGCATAAGACTGTCATTACAGTGTTCCTAACTTGACAGCAGTCTCATAACACTAGCGATGCTGTGGTCTTAACCTAACACTAGCCATATAACACTAGTGCTACAGTGATCTTAACCTGACACCAGCCACATAACATCAACCTAACACCAGCTGCATAACACTGCGTGACACCAGTCACATAATAGTAAACCAGTACCAGTCACATAACACTAGTATTACAGTTATCTTAATCTGGCATTAGCCACATAACACTAGTGTTCCAGTGATCTTAACCTAACACCAGTCACATAACACTAATTTCAACAGTGATCTTAACATGACACCATCACATAGCATTAGTAGTACAGTGATCTTAACCTGACGTCAGTCATATGTCACTAGCGTTACAGTGATCTTAACTTGACATCAGTGACATAACATTAGCCTGACATCAGTACCAAAATGATCTTAACTATATACTAGCAACATAACACTAGTGTTACAATGAACTTAACCTGACACAACCTGCATAACACTAACCTGACACTAGACACATAACACTAGAGCTACAGACAGTGATCTTAACCTAACACCGGCCACATAACAGTAAGCTAACACCGGCCACAAAAAAACTAGTGTTAACGGGATGTTACCCTGATGCTAGTCATATAACACTAGTGTTACAGTGATCTTATCCTGACACCAGCCATATAATACTTGAGTTACAGTGATCTTAATCTGTCCCCAGCAACATAACACTAGTGCTACAGTGAGCTTTACCTGACACCAATCACATAACATTAATCTGACACCAGTCACATAACACTAGGCTGGAGCCAGGAGCTATGACTCGTCCCATGCAACCACAAATAGGTGAGTAGGACTAGTAGTACAAAGAACTTAACCTGACATCAGTCACATAATACAAGCATTACAGTGACACAAGTCTCTGGAGGGTCAGGGGAGGCATGATAGCAACATATAAAATACTGCGTAATAGACAAGGTGGAGAAAGACAGGATGTTCCAGAGGTGGGACAAGAAAATAATAGGAAACAATTGGAAGTTGAAGACTTAGAAGAGTCAAAGGGATGTCAGGAAGTATTTCTTCAATCATATAGTTGTTAGGCAGTGGAATAGCCTAGAAAGTGATGTAGTTTTAAGACGAGCTTTCGTAAAGCTTATGGAGCAGAGAGAGACAAATAGGTAAATATAAATAGGTGAGTACTAGTGATAGGGTTTTCTTAACCTGACACCAGCTATATAACACTAGTGCTACAGCGATCTTAACCTGACACCAGCCACATAACACTATTGCTACAGCGATCTTAACATGTCCTAGGCCATCTGGGAATTAGCGTGGGGTGTTACAGAGCATCATGGCCTGCTGTAATGTTTTGGAATCTTAGGTTAAAGTGTTGAAGAAGGAGGTTCCACTTCTTCAGGAGGAAAACAGGAAGCTGAAGGGTGCCATCGGGCAATTTTCTGCGAGCTCTCAAAAAACAAAAATAATTTTCGAAAACTTATGGAAATTGAGTTATATATACCGAAAAGTAGTTTAACTCTTTGGCAGCACAATGGTACCAGAATGAATGTTCTACGACGTTTCTACAAGAAATTATAGTCATTTATATCAGGTAAGGTGACGGTGACATGGGTAGCGAGTCTGGTCACAGCCCATATATATTTTGGAATTTTTTCCTTGTTTATTATCTCTTTCTTGCATTATTCTTTCTAATATAATTGACTATATGGCATCATATAAAAGTAGGCGGAGCTTATCCGTAGACTTTGAGCCTACAAGGCCTACCACCGGTCTGCTCATTATTACGCTTATATCAATTCTACGGCTTATTTATCTATCAGAATTGATCTAATATGATATAATAAACACTATAAATAACATACAAATATGTTATATACTCTAGACTGAATAAAATAAGCTATAGCATGGCGAGAATCCACCAGTAATATTCGATATAATATTGTTACCCTCGACTTCTTGTTGTATGACTTGGTCTTCAATGATAGAAAATGGTGTGTTGAAGAACACCAGTTTACTAAGAAATACACCGAAATAAACGCGATTTTCGCGATTTTTTTTTTTTTCGAGACGGGGGGCCGGAATTTTTTTTTTTTCGAGACGGGGGGCCGGCCGGCGCTCCCGGCCAATATCTCGGAAGTAACTTATTCACCTAATGGCCAAAATTCTTCCTTTATTACTTAATTAAATGGAATAATATTCACAGAAATTGTAAAATAATGATTTCTCTATTTTCTAAAGCTATTTTTGGGGAAATATTCCGATTATTTTGGGATTTATGTGAGAGTAAAGGGCAGATATTTTGCAACATTCCAAGAACTAACAAACTTTATTTTTTTGTGAAATAAAGATAAGACATTTAGAGGTTATTATCACTTTAGAACGTAGTATTAACATTGTTCTCTCAGCACAAAGTGTCCAAACAACCTTACGTCGTCCCGTATAGGAATAATTTTGGCCACAAGGGCATTTTCAGTAAGTTAGTCTTTTCTCAGTTGTTGTTTGAGGTATATTTTTGATAAATATTTTAAAAGAAGAGTGAAAATACTTTGTCTTGTGCACAAAAACTGGAGGAAATCGGACGGTAAACAAAAAAGCTACATTTTTTTGACCGACACCACTCTGAAGCCTCGCCTAGATGGGTTTGGGAGTGAGTGTGAGATAGTGGGAGCTAGTGAGGAAAAGAATACCAGCAATAAGCTAAAGAGCTGCAGCCACTTCAAATGGCAAAAGGTTTACAGTTCAGGAAGAAGGAAGATAAGAAATGTTAATAGGTAAGAATATTCTAATAGTAGGAGATTCTCAGGTAAAATATATGCACCATGCCTTTTGTAACAGAGATAGGAAGGTCAGATAGAGGGTGTGCCTCCCAGGAGCTGGTGTTGGTGGCATAGTCAGCAGGTTGGATAATATTATGTCAGGTAATGGGAACAAGCCAATTATCTGTCTTAGTGCTGGTGGAAATGACATTTGGAAGGGCAGGAGACAGGAGCTGATGGATAAGTACAGGTCAGCCATGGAAGTTGTCAGGTCAAAGGGAGGAATCCCAATCATATGTAGCATCTTGCCTAGAAGGGGAGTGGGCAATGAATGGATGTCTAGGGCAACTGGTATAAATTGCTGGCTAGACAGGTACTGCAAGGAACTTGCAATCCCATTCATTGATAACAGGGACAAATTCTATGGCAAGCATGATATGCATGCAAGGGATGGGGTTCATCTCTCTGGGGTTGGAGTGGTTGCGTTAGCCAGTTTGACTAAGGGGGTCATTGATGACTTTTCTAGGAATTTACAATGATAGATTATAGAGGTATGGGTGTTTGTGGGAAATAATCAGGCTGCAGTATTAGGGTTGAAAACATTAGATATTTCCAGGATACCCCAGGAATGTGTTTAAAAGAAAATATTCAAAATAAAGTTGCTAGTAAAGGCAAGCAAATGCTCAACAAACAAAGAGAGATAGTAGAGGGCAACGATTAGTAGAAGTCTAAAAAATAAGATATGTGAACTAAGATTTCTTGCAAGTGCAGGTAATATAGATATTATTGCTATAATAGAGACCTGGTTCAACTTGAAAGATAGAGAAATGCCTCCTTAATGCAACATACAGGGTTACAAACTATTCTACACTGACAGGGTCAACAGGAAGGGTGGTGGAGTGGCGATGTATATCAGAGATAATTTAAACTGTTGTGTAAGACATGGTATAAGATTATAAACATCAGACACAGAAGCTGTTTGACTACAGTTTCGCGAGAGACATGAAAAAATTAATTTTAAGTGTGATTTATAGGCCCCCAAACCTTGATAGGGAGTGCGGTAGTCTGCTCTATTGGGGGATATTCATAAGGCATCTAGATATAAAATGTTGTGTTAATGGGAGATTTTAACTTTAAACAAATTGATTTGAACAATGTGACAGAAAATCTTGAGTCTAGTGACTTTCTTGATACAGTTCAGGATTGCTTTTTAAAATAGTTTGAGACAGAACCAACTAGAGGAAGCAATCTGCTTGACTTGGTTCTTGCCAACAAAGAATCATTAGTTAATAATCTTGAGGTTAGTGAAGAGCTAGGAAAAAGTTATCACAAATCGCTTAGTTTCAATATATCATGGAATTGCCCATATAACTGCAATTAAGTCACTGTCCCAGGTTTCTGCTTGGCCGACTTCATAGGTATGAGAAATTATACACAAATAACCCGCACATAAAAGAGAGAAGCTTACGACGACGTTTCGGCCTTTTTGTTATTTATGTATGAGAAATTACCTGGGTGAGCTAAATTGGGCTGACCTTACTATGTGTCAAGTAGGTGGTGATGGTTGCCAATATGACATACTTCAGAATATAGTGCTGGCTGCCCAGACAACTTTTGTCCTGAGTAGGGAAATTAGATCTAACAAAAATGGTCCAAAATGGATAAACAATAGATTAAAACATCTCTTTGGTCAAAAGAGAGACATATATAGGCATATCAAAAGAGGGAAAGGGCAGTTAAGAAATCAAAATATTCATTTAAAGAGATAAATAAAAAAATAAGAAAAGCAAAAAGGGATTATTAGGCAAAAGTTGCAAGGGATTCGAAAACTAACCCAAAAGGGTTTTTTCAGGTATACAGAAGTAAGTTTAGGGACTAGATAGGCCCACTTAAGAGTATCTCAGGTCAGATCACTGACAGTGATAAGGAAATGTGTGAACTTTTCAATACCTACTTCCTCTCAATTGTTACTCAGGAAGATACTAGCAAAATGTTAGAAATAATAAATTATGTAGAACAAGCCGATAATAAACTGTGCACGATTAGGGTAAATAGTGAAGTGGTCCTCAGACAAATAGAGAAATTAAAACCTAACAAATCCCCAGGCCCTGATCAACTGTTTGCAAGGGGTTTAAATGAATGTAAAGAAGAACTTAATATACCTTTGGCTAATCTTTTCAATATATTACTACAAAGTGGCATAGTGCCTGATAAGTGGAAAATGGCAAATGTATTACCTATTTACAAGGCAGGTGACAAGTCCTTAGCATAGAACTATAGACCAATAAGCCTTACCTCCATAGTTGGTCAGTTTATGGAATCAACAATTGCCAAAGCAATTCTTGAAAGCAATTCTTGAAAGGCATAAATTGATTAATGAATCATAGCATGGTTTTACAAAGGGGGGATTCCTGTCCTACAAATTTATTTTCTTCACTAATGTATTTGAGGAGGTAGATCATGGTACTGAATATGATACTGTGAATATGGACTTCAGTAAGGCTTTCAATAGAATTCCACATCAGAGTCTGCTGAGAAAACTTAAGGCACACGGAATAGGAGGAGAATTTATTTCCTGGGTAGAGGCATGGCTGACAAATAGGCAGCAGAGAGTTTGCATAAATGGGGAGAAATCAGAATGGGGACACATCACAAGTAGTGTTCCACAGGGGTCAGTGTTGGGTCTCTTGCTGTTCACGATCTACATAAGCGACACAGATGAGGGAATTAATAGCGATATAAGCAAATTTGCTGATGACACCAAAATAGACCAGCCAATTCATTCTAATTGGGAGATTACAGCACTTCAGGATTATTTGAATAGACTGATGCAATGGTCGGAGAAGTGGCAGATGCAGTTTAATATAGACAAATGCAAAGTTCTAAATGTTGGACAGGAAAATAACCATGCCACATATAAACTGAATAATGTAGATCTTAATATTACGGATTGCGAAAAGGATTTAGGAGTTCTAGTTAGCAGTAATCTAAAACCAGACAACAGTGCATAAGTGGTCACAATAAAGCTAACAGAATTTTTGGCTTCATAGCAAAAAGTATAAATAACAGAAGTCCTCAGGTTGTTCTTCAACTCTTTGGTTATGCCTCATTTAGATTATGGTGCACAGTTTTGGTCACTGTTTTACAGAATGGAAAAGGTACAAAGGAGGATGACAAAGTTGATCCCATGTATCAGAAATCTTTCCTATGAGGATAGACTGAGGATCCCGAATCTGCACTCTCTGGAAAGGCTTAGAATTAGGGGGATATGATTGATGTGTATAAATGGAAAACAGGAAATAATAAAGAGAATGTTAATAGTGTGTTAAAAATATCTAACATAGACAGGACTCGTAGCCATGGATTTAATTTGGACAAATTCAGATTCAGGAAGAATATTGGAAAGTACTGGTTTGGTAATAGAGTTGTGGATGAGTGGAACAAACTCCCGAGTACCGTCATAGAAGCTATGACATTGTGTAGTTTTAAAAATAGGTTGGATAAATACATGAGCAGATGTGTGTGGGTGTGAGATGGACCTGACTAACTTGTACTACTAGATCGGATGCCGTGCTCCTCCCCTAAGTGACGTGTTTGATCTCATTAGGTCAAAGCATGGCTTAAACCGGTGGGAGAATTGGATCTGCTTCACATAGGCTAGTACGCCTGTTGCAGTGTTCCTTCTTTATGTTCTTATCTACGATCTTAACCTGAAACCAACCACATAACACTAATGCTACAGTGATCTTAACCTGACACTTGCCACATACCACTAGTGCTGCAGTGATCTTAACCTGACACCAGCCACATACCACTAGTGGTACAGTGATCTGAACCTGACACCAGCCACATACCACTAGTGGTACAGTGATCTTAACCTGACACCAGCCACATACCACCAGTGCTACAGTGATCTTAACCTGGCACCAGCCACATACCACTAGTGCTGCAGTGATCTTAACCTGACACCAGCCGCATACCACTAGTGGTACAGTGATCTTAACCTGACACCAGCCACATACCACCAGTGCTACAGTGATCTTAACCTGGCACCAGCCACATACCACTAGTGCTACAGTGATCTTAACATGACATCAGCCACATAACACTAATGCTACAGTGATCTTAACATGACACCAGCCGCAAAACGCTAGTGCTACTGTGATCTTAACCTGACACCTGCCACATAATACTAAGGTTACAGTGATCTTAACCTGACATCAGTCACATAACACTTGTGCTACAGTGATTTTAACCTGGCACCAGTCATATAACACGTGTTACAGTGATTTTAACCTTACAGCAGTCACATGACACTAGTGCTACAGTGATCATAATATGAAACCAGTCAAATAACATTAACCTGACACCAATCACATAACACAAGCATTACAGTGATCTTATCTTTACATACCTGTCGTGTTTCATTGATATTTAGTCTGACACACGTCACATAACACAATTTTTACAGTGGAAATATAAACACATATGCAGTATAATGTGATCCTTTATTGACTACGTTTCGCCCACACAGTGGGCTTTTTCAAGTCACAAACAGAACTGTTTGTGACTTACTGCATATGTGTTTATATTTCCGTTGTGTCGGTATTTTATACCATTTATTTCCACAATTTTTACAGTGATCTTAACCTGTCACCAGACTCATAATACTGGAATAATGCTACTGTTCCTGGGATGAAATCAGCCACATAACTTGAGATCACTGTTACATTGGCCTCATAACACTATATCAGTGCTGCAGTGACCTTAGGAAAATGATGATCATGAAACTTTAACTACAATACATATTTTAATATGTAGTATAATCACACTGCTATTTAATTCAGTCATTAATATTTAATGATAAGGAAAAATGACTTGTTCTTCCGAAATTCCTGTAGTATTTCTATTTTAAGAAGCTTAATGGAAAATATTACAAATACTTACGAAATATTTTTCACCAAGAGAATGTCAAAGAAAAATCGTGGAGACACTGGTTAGATAAGTACACTTTCCTGCTTGATACTGATAACAAACAAGCACCAGGCCCAGACACTGGTTAGATAAGTACACTTTCCTGCTTGATACTGATAACAAACAAGCACCAGGCCCAGACACTGGTTAGATAAGTACACTTTCCTGCTTGATACTGATAACAAACAAGCACCAGGCCCAGACACTGGTTAGATAAGTACACTTTCCTGCATGATACTGATAACAAACAAGCACCAGGCCCAGACACTGGTTAGATAAGTACACTTTCCTGCTTGATACTGATAACAAACAAGCACCAGGCCCAGACACTGGTTAGATAAGTACACTTTCCTGCTTGATACTGATAACAAACAAGCACCAGGCCCAGACACTGGTTAGATAAGTACACTTTCCTGCATGATACTGATAACAAACAAGCACCAGGCCCAGACACTGGTAAGATAAGTACACTTTCCTGCTTGATACTGATAACAAACAAGCACCAGGCCCAGACACTGGTTAGATAAGTACACTTTCCTGCTTGATACTGATAACAAACAAGCACCAGGCCCAGACACTGGTTAGATAAGTACACTTTCCTGCATGATACTGATAACAAACAAGCACCAGGCCCAGACACTGGTTAGATAAGTACACTTTCCTGCTTGATACTGATAACAAACAAGCACCAGGCCCAGACACTGGTTAGATAAGTACACTTTCCTGCATGATACTGATAACAAACAAGCACCAGGCCCAGACACTGGTTAGATAAGTACACTTTCCTGCTTGATACTGATAACAAACAAGCACCAGGCCCAGACACTGGTTAGATAAGTACACTTTCCTGCATGATACTGATAACAAACAAGCACCAGGCCCAGACACTGGTTAGATAAGTACACTTTCCTGCATATACTGATAACAAACAAGCACCAGGCCCATTGACCTGGTGGCAAAAGCTCTTGCGTCACATGGTAAGGGTCCGGGTTTGATTCCTGGCGAAGTGGTGGAAACATCGGACGTGTTTCGTTACACTGGTTGTTTATGTTCACCCAAAAGTAAAATGAGTACCTGGGTGTTATTGGACTGATGTGGGTCGCATCCTAGAACAAAATTGGCCTAATTTGCGGGAAATGCTATGCATAATAAGCTGTTTTCTATATAGTAGTATGTTACTGATTTCAGCTTTGGTATGTTATTGGTGTCAGCTATGGTACTTGTAATAAAGATATTATTTATTTATTTATCATTTAACAGCACGATTTCCAGCAGCCTCTTCCTGGTATCGCCTTTGTATTTGCTGTAGCAGTGTCCTCATTGGCTGTTGATGAGTGAATAAATCAATTTTAAATTGTCCCAAAGGAGCTTATAATTTTGCATATCACACTGATTACATGTGATGCCAAAGGATACTAACTGGTGTTTTGGACTTTATACTCAAATGATGGTCTTTATGGTGGGGAATATTCTTCTGATATTAACCTAAACATTACAGTGTTCTGGGGAAAATGAAAGGGGAATAAAACCTGCCTGACTTATAGCTGGAGTCATTTGCCATTGGGGCGACATGAGGCCAATATCTGTGTCTCGGGGAATGTTGCACTATTGTTCACCACAACACGTCGAAAATGTTATTTCTTAACAACACCAGCTCACTATTGTCGTCACTATCCCAAGTTTATGAGTTTCATGGAATTCTGCACAATAAAGAGAAAGTTAAATAACAGTGTCTTCTTCAGCACTCCCAATGTTCAGTCAAGAAAGTCACACGGAGATGCAATAAACACTATATGATTAGTTCTACCGAGAATTTTCTGACTCGTATGAAGGAACTAGTCTAACTTTAATTTGACTCACGAAATCGTAATGACATGATTGTAAATAAACCATTCCACGGGCGAGGTTAGAACCCGCGATCAGAGAGTCATAAAGGTCCAGACCGGCAGTTTAGCCGCTGGGCAGCTAGCCCAGTGGCAAATGCATGAGGTGCAGAAGTGAGTGTGGGCATTGGGTGTAGAATTGAGAGTTGGCACGGGGTATACAAGTGAGTGAGGGAACGGGATGTAGAGGTGAGTGTGAGCATGGAGTGTAGAAGTTTGTGATGGTATGGGTGTGGAAGCGAGTCTGGGTATGGATGTGGGAGTGAGTGTACACGTGGGTGTGAAAGTGAGTATGGTCAATGGTGTGGGAGTGTGGGCATGGATGTGGAAGTGAGTGTGGGCATGGGTGTGGAAGTGAGTGTGGGCATATGTGTGGAGTTTAGAATGGTCAGTGGTGTGGGAATGTGGGCATCGAAGTGGGAATGAGGGCATGGGTGTGGAAGTGAGAGTGGGCATGAATATGAAAGTGAGTGTGGACATGGGTGTGGAACTTAGTATGGTCACTGGTGTGTGAATGAGAGCATGGGTGTGGAAGTGAGTGTGGGCAGAGTGTGGAAGTGAATGTAGCCATGGGTGTGGAAGTGAGTGTGGGCATGAGTGTAGAAGTGAGTGTTGGCTTGGGTGTGGAAATGAGTGTGGGGATATGTGGTAAAATGATTGTGCACATGGGTGTACAAGTGAGTGTGGGCATGGATGTGGAAGTGTATGTGGAAGTGAGTATGGGCATAGGCGTGGAAGTGAGTGTGGGAATGGGTGTAGAAGTGAGTGTGGGCATGGGTGAGGAACTGAGTAAGGTCAATGGTGTGGGAGTGTGGGCATGGGTGTGGAAGTGAGTCTGGGCATGGGTGTGGAAGTGAGAGTGGGCATGAGTGTGGAAGTGAGTGTGGACATGGAAGTGAAAGTGTGTGTGGGTGCAGAATTGGAAGTGTGTGTGGGCATGGGTGTGTGGAAGTGTGTGTGGGCATGGGTGTGTGGAAGTGTGTGTGGGCATGGGTGTGTGGAAGTGTGTGTGGGCATGGGTGTGTGGAAGTGTGTGTGGGCATGGGTGTGTGGAAGTGTGTGTGGGCATAAGTGTGGAAGTGAGTGTGGGAATGGGTGTGGAAGTGAGTGTGGGCATGGGTGTGGAATTGAGTATGGTTAATGGCATGGGAGTGTGGGGCATGGAAGTGGAATTGAGTGTGGGCATGGGTGTGGAAATGAGTGAGGGCATAGGTGAGGAAGTGAGAGTGGGCATGGGTGTGGAAGTGAGTGTGGGCATGAGTGTGGAAGTGAGAGTGGGCATAGGTGTGGAACTGAGTATGGTCAATGGAGTGGGAGTATGGGAATGGATGTGGAAGTGAGTGTGGGTATGGGTGTGGGAGTGAGGACATGACTGCACAAGTGAGTGTGGGAATGGGTGTGGAAGTGACTATGCTCATTGGTGTGGGAATGTGGGCATGGATGTGGAAGTGTGTGGGGCATTGGTGTGAAAGTAATTGTGGGCATGGGTGTGAAAGTGAGTGAGGGCATGGGTGTAAAAATGAGTGTGACCATTGGTTTGGAAGTGAGTGAACATGATTATGTAAGGGAGTGTAGGGCATGGGTATTATGGAAGTGAAAGTGGACATGTAATCTACCATTAAATCAGAGAATTTACCTTGAGGGATAAATCCACATATGCAGCATGAGAGTCCACCGAGTAAATACCCGAAGGAAAGTGTGCCCTTCCTTCCCATTCTGT
Source organism: Cherax quadricarinatus (assembly GCF_038502225.1). NCBI lineage: Eukaryota > Metazoa > Arthropoda > Malacostraca > Decapoda > Parastacidae > Cherax > Cherax quadricarinatus. The sequence goes on from NC_091380.1 coordinate 13,366,020, forward strand.
CGAATAAAAGTCAGTAACAACCTACATGGCTCTCACACACTGTGTGGTATAACAGTCACAACAAACCTCACTTTCAAACACTGTGTTGTATAACAGTAACAACAAACATGAGTCACACACTGCATGGTATAACAGTAACAACCTACATGACTCACACACTGTGTGGTATAACAGTAACAACCTACATGAATCACACACAGTGTGGTATGACAGTAACAACCTACACGACTCTCACACAGTATGGGGGGTAACAGTAACAACCAACATGACTCTTACACGATATGTGGTATAACAGTAACAACCAACATGACTATCACACACTGTGTGGTATAACAATAACAACCAACATGACTCTTACACGATATGTGGTAAAACAGTAACCTACAGCAGCAACAGCCTGGTTGATCAGGCTCTGATCCACCAGGAGGCCTTGTCACAGACCGGGCCGCGGGGGCGTTGACCCCCGGAACTCTCTCCAGATAAACTCCAGGTACACGAATCTCACACACTGTGCAGTATAACAGTAAGAACCATCATGACTCACACACACTGTGAGGTATAACAGTAGCAACCTACACGACTCTCACATACTGTGTAGTATAATAGTAATAGCCTACACGACTCTCACACTGTGTGATATAACAGTGACAACCTACATGACCCTCACACACTGTGGGGTGTTACAGTAACAACCAATATGACTCTCACACACTGTGTGGTATAACAGTAACAACCTGCACTATTCTCACACACTGTGTGATAAAAGAGTAAGAGTCTACAAAACTCTCACACACTGTGTGGCATAACAGTAACAACGTACATTCCTTTCATACACACACTTTGTGGAATAACAGTAGCAACCAACACGACTCTCACACAGTGTGCGGTATAACAGTAACAACCTACATGACTCTCACACACTGTGTGGTATAACAGTAGCAAGCAACACCACACTCTCACAGTGTGCGGTATAACAGTAACAGCCTAAATGACTCTTAGACACTGTGTGCTACAACAGTAACAACCTACTCGATTCTCACACACTGTGTGGAATAATAGTAACAACCAACATTTCTCTCAGACACTGTGTCGTGTAACAGTAACAAAAACCATGACTCTCACACACTATGTGGTAAAACAGTAACAGTCTACTTGACCCTCACACACTGAGTGGTATAACAGTAACAACCTTCATGACTCTCGCACACTGTATGGAATAGCAGTAACAACCTATATGACTCTTACACGCTGTGTGGTATAACAGTAAAAACCTACATGACTCTCACACACTGTGTGGCATAAGAGTAACAACTTACATGACTTTCACACACAGTGTTGTGTAACAGTAACAGCCTCCAGGACTGTCACACACTGTGTGGAATGACATTAACAACCTACATGACTCTCACACACTGTATGGTATAACAGTAGCAACCAACACGACTCTCACACAGTGTGCAGCATAACAGTAACAACCTACATGACTCTCACACACTGTGAGGTGTAACAGTAGCAAGCAACACCACTCTCTCACAATGTGCGGTATAACAGTAGCAAACAACACCAAACTCTCACAGTGTGTGGTATAACAGTAACAGCCTACATGACTCTTACACACTGTGAGGTGTAACAGTAGCAAGCAACACCACTCTCTCACAATGTGCGGTATAACAGTAGCAAACAACACCAAACTCTCACAGTGTGTGGTATAACAGTAGCAGCCTACATGACTCTCACACTCTGTGGTATAACACTAACAACCAACACGACTCTCACACAGTGTGTGGTATAATAGTAACAACCTACATGACTCTCACACACTGTGTGGTATAACAGTAGCAAACAACACCAAACTCTCACAGTGTGTGGTATAACAGTAACAGCCTACATGACTCTTACACACTGTGTGGTACAACAATAACAACAATCTACATGACTCTCACACACTGTGTAGAATAACAGTAAGAACCTACTTGACTCTCACACACTGTGTGGTATAACAGTAATAACCTACACGACTCACACACTGTGTGGTACAACAGTAACAATCTACTTGACCCTCACAAACTGTGCAGTATAACAGTAACAACCTTAATGACTCTCGCATACTGTGTGGTATAACAGTAACAACGTACATCACTCTCACACCCTATGTGGTATAACAGTTGTCCAGAAATGGCTTTACCAGCTAAGCTTAATTTTAAATTTAAATATAGGGAACACTTAGCTGATAAAAGACAGCAAATCGTCTACACAGCCGCCCCTGCAGACGAGGTCTTGAAAAGCTGTCGAAGTCATCTCTCAACGGGCTGTAAAGAGTTATAATTTGTAAGATTATAAATTACCCCTAGGGGGTGTTATGTCAGCATATTTCATTCACTGATGACTGACAAACTTACTTGTGTGGACTCAAAAGTCCGCCCCTTACTGCCGACTATTACAAACTCCTTGTGACTCAAGAACTGCGCAGTCCCCCGTACTACAAGAAATTCGTAACCTACCTTGTCCTTGTAGCGTGAGCTATGGAGTTCTTCACACCTTCGAAAGTTATCGGTGACTTGATAGAAGCTGAAGTGTCCTTGGATGTCCACGTCTTCCATAGTCTAGGAAAACGCACGCTGGTACACTATGTTCCACAAGATTTGTCTTTATTGTTCACAATCTTATCACTAAAGAAGCTGATCACACTTCTCTTAAGTGTTTATTGTGTTTTATAAGACACTTTGTTCACACTAACGCACAGATCGTTTTTTGTTGGTTATCCTGGCGTCACTGTCACTATCAGTAGAGTCAAAAGTAATCTGAAGACGCCACAATGCCCCACGCCATCACTGCCCCCAGCACAAAGGAAAAGCTGACATAGTACTTTTGCTTCCTTGCCACTTCCTCGATGAAGCAAAGCAGAATGTTTAAATCTTGCTGTCTTAAGCATAGACAACAATGTCCACTATCTTTACCATGGTAATAAAGTGGGAGCAGGATTTTTCTTAATTGTCCTGCTAAAGTAAGAGATGTAATGTCTCTTATTAAAATAAACTCTGCAACACTGGAATGCAAGGAGCAACGGTCGCTTGACCATGTCGCATACTCGTACTGCATCTGCGATCAATTACTCACTGTAGCAGTAAACAAGACGCTTGCCCCTTCTGAGAGGGCTGGGCCCCTCAGGGCTGAAAGGGGCTGAAAGGGGCTGAAGGGGGCTGATGCCCCCCTCCTGGAGAAAATTACTTCACAACAGTAAAAACCTACACGACTCTCACACACTGTGTGGTATAACAGTAATAACTTACATGACTTTCACACACTGTGTTGTATAACAGTAATGGCCTCCAGGACAGTCACACACTGTGTGGAATGACATTAACAACCTACATGACTCTTACACACTGTGAGGTACAACAATAACAACAACCTACATGACTCTCACACACTGTGTGGTATAACAGTAATAACCTACACGACTCACACACCGTGTGGTACAACAGTAACAACCTACTCGACTCTCACAAACTGTGTGGTATAACAGTAACAAACAACATTACTCTCAGACACTGTGTGGTATAACAGTAACAACCACAATGACTCTCACACACTGTGTTGTAAAACAGTAACAACATTAATGACTGTTAGGTAAGACACATATGCAACAGTTAGGTATCTTTATTTCGAAACGTTTCGCCTACACAGTAGGCTTCCTCAGTCGAGTACAGAAAGGTTGATAGAAGCAAAAGATACTTGAAGACGATGTAATCAGTCCATCACCCTTAAAGTTTTGAGGTGGTCAGTCCCTCAGTCTGGAGAAGAGCATTGTTCCGTTGTCTGAAACAATATGAAGTTGAAGTGACAGAATGGGGCCTTTATATTGTGCCAGGAGGTGAGACGTAGGTTGCTTTGGGAGGGCAGGTCCTTCTCAAACCCAGCCGTTCTCACTAGTAGAGGTTGTCGAAGTGGTCTGTACCAAGATACCCTTGTGTTGCAGTGTCTGACAGAATGAACATTGGTACAGACCACTTCGACAACCTCTACTAGTGAGAACGGCTGGGTTTGAGAAGGACCTGCCCTCCCAAAGCAACCTACGTCTCACCTCCTGGCACTATATAAAGGCCCCATTCTGTCACTTCAACTTCATATTGTTTCAGACAACGGAACAATGCTCTTCTCCAGACTGAGGGACTGACCACCTCAAAACTTTAAGGGTGATGGACTGATTACATCGTCTTCAAGTATCTTCTGCTTCTATCAACCTTTCTGTACTCGACTGAGGAAGCCTACTGTGTAGGCGAAACGTTTCGAAATAAAGATACCTAACTGTTGCATATGTGTCTTACCTAACAATCTGTCGGTATTTCATACCATTTTAATGTTCATTCTGTCAGACACTGCAACACAAGGGTATCTTGGTACAGACCACTTCGACAACCTCTACTAGTGAGAACGGCTGGGTTTGAGAAGGACCTGCCCTCCCAAAGCAACCTACGTCTCACCTCCTGGCACTATATAAAGGCCCCATTCTGTCACTTCAACTTCATATTGTTTCAGACAACGGAACAATGCTCTTCTCCAGACTGAGGGACTGACCACCTCAAAACTTTAAGGGTGATGGACTGATTACATCGTCTTCAAGTATCTTCTGCTTCTATCAACCTTTCTGTACTCGACTGAGGAAGCCTACTGTGTAGGCGAAACGTTTCGAAATAAAGATACCTAACTGTTGCATATGTGTCTTACCTAACAATCTGTCGGTATTTCATACCATTTTAATGTTCATTCTGTCAGACACTGCAACACAAGGGTATCTTGGTACAGACCACTTCGACAACCTCTACTAGTGAGAACGGCTGGGTTTGAGAAGGACCTGCCCTCCCAAAGCAACCTACGTCTCACCTCCTGGCACTATATAAAGGCCCCATTCTGTCACTTCAACTTCATATTGTTTCAGACAACGGAACAATGCTCTTCTCCAGACTGAGGGACTGACCACCTCAAAACTTTAAGGGTGATGGACTGATTACATCGTCTTCAAGTATCTTCTGCTTCTATCAACCTTTCTGTACTCGACTGAGGAAGCCTACTGTGTAGGCGAAACGTTTCGAAATAAAGATACCTAACTGTTGCATATGTGTCTTACCTAACAATCTGTCGGTATTTCATACCATTTTAATGTTCATTCTGTCAGACACTGCAACACAAGGGTATCTTGGTACAGACCACTTCGACAACCTCTACTAGTGAGAACGGCTGGGTTTGAGAAGGACCTGCCCTCCCAAAGCAACCTACGTCTCACCTCCTGGCACTATATAAAGGCCCCATTCTGTCACTTCAACTTCATATTGTTTCAGACAACGGAACAATGCTCTTCTCCAGACTGAGGGACTGACCACCTCAAAACTTTAAGGGTGATGGACTGATTACATCGTCTTCAAGTATCTTCTGCTTCTATCAACCTTTCTGTACTCGACTGAGGAAGCCTACTGTGTAGGCGAAACGTTTCGAAATAAAGATACCTAACTGTTGCATATGTGTCTTACCTAACAATCTGTCGGTATTTCATACCATTTTAATGTTCATTCTGTCAGACACTGCAACACAAGGGTATCTTGGTACAGACCACCAGCTTCAACAACCTCTACTAGTGAGAACGGCTGGGTTTGAGAGGGACCTGCCCTCCCAAAGCAACCTACGTCTCACCTCCTGGCACTATATAAAGGCCCCATTCTGTCACTTCAACTTCATATTGTTTCAGACAACGGAACAATGCTCTTCTCCAGACTGAGGGACTGACCACCTCAAAACTTTAAGGGTGATGGACTGATTACATCGTCTTCAAGTATCTTCTGCTTCTATCAACCTTTCTGTACTCGACTGAGGAAGCCTACTGTGTAGGCGAAATGTTTCGAAATAAAGATACCTAACTGTTGCATATGTGTCTTACCTAACAATCTGTCGGTATTTCATACCATTTTAATGTTCAACATTAATGACTCTCGAATACTGTGTGGTATATCAGTAACAATGTACATCACTCTCACACCCTATGTGGAATAACAGTAAAAACCTACACGACTCTCACACACTGTGTGGTATAACAGTAATAACTTATATGACTTTCACTCACTGTGTTGTATAACAGTAACACCCTCCAGGACAGTCACACACTGTGTGGAATGACATTAACAACCAACATGACTCTCACACACTGTGTGGTATAACAGCAACAACCAGCATGACTCTCAAACACTGTGTGTTAAAACAGTAACAACCTACATGACTCTCACACACTGTGTGGTACAACAGTAACAACCAACATGACCCTCACACATTGTGAGGTATAACAGTAACAAACAACATGACTCTCACACACTGTGTGGTATAGCAATAACAACCAACATGACTCTCAAACAATGTGTGGTATAACTGTAACAACCAGCATGGCTCTCACACATTGTTTGGCGTACCAGTAACAACCAGCATGACTCTCAAACACTGTGTCGTATAACAGAAACAACCAACATGACTCTCACAAACTGTGTGGTGTAACAGTAGTAACCAACATGACTCTCAAACACTGTGTGGTATAAAGGTAATAACAAACATGACTCTCTCACCCTGTGTGGTATAACAGTGACAAAATTGACAACTCTCACACACTGTGTGGTGTAACAGTAACAACCTACATGACTCTAACATACTCTGTGGTATAACAGTTACAAGGTAGATGACTCTCACATACTGTGTGGCATGACATTAACAACCATGACAACTCTCACACACTGTGTGGTATATCTGTAACAGCCTACACGACTCTCACACACTGTGTGGCATAACAGTAACAATGTACATGACCTTCCCACACACTCTGTGGAATAGCAGTAACAATCAATACGACTCTCACAGAGTGTGCAGAATAAAAGTAAGAACCAACATGACGCTCACACACTGCGTGGTATAACAGTTACCACCAACACCACTCTCACACAGTGTGCGGCATAGCAGTTATAACCTACATGACTCTCACACACTGTATGGTATAACAGTAAGAACCAACGCGACTCTCACGCACTGTGTTGTATAACAGTAACAACCTACATGACTCTCACACACTGTATGGTATAAAATTAATATCAAACATGACTCTCACACACTGTGTGGTATAACAGTAACAACAAGCATTACTCTTCGCACTGTGTAATATAACAGTAACAACCTACATGACTCTCGCACACTGTGTGGTATAATCGTAACAACCTACATGACTCTAACACACTGTGTGGTATAACAGTAACAACCTACATGACCTTCACACACTGTATGGTACAACAGTAACATCCCACCTGACTCTCACACACTGTGTATTATAACAGTCACTATCAACATTACTTTCAAACACTCTTTGGTATAACAGTAACAACCTACATGACTTTCACACACTGTGTGTAATAACAGTAACATCCAACATGACTCTCCCACACTGTGTGGAATAACAGTAACAACCAGCATGACACTCACACACCGTATGGTATAACAGTAGAAACCTACATGACTCTCACACGCTGTGTGTAATAACAGTAACAACCTACATGGCTCACACACACTGTGTGGCACTGCAATAACAAAAAACATGACTCTCATACACTGTGTGGTATAACTGCAACAACCATCATGACTCTCACACACTGTTTGGCATAACAGTAACAATCTACATGACTCTCACAAACTGTGTGGTATAACAGTAACAACGAACATGACTCTCAAACATGAGAGTCATGTACGTTGTTACTGTTATACCACACAGTGTGTGGTATAACAGTAACAACATACTGTGTGGCATGACATTAACATCCTTGATCACTCTCACACACTGTGTGGTATATCAGTAACAGCCTACACGACTCTCACGCTGTGTGGCAAAACAGTAACAACCAACATGACTCTCAAACATTGTGTGGTGTAACAGTAACAACCAAAATGACTCTCACACACTGTGTGGTGTAACAGTAGCTATCAACATGACTCTCACACACTGTGTGGAATTACAGTTACAAAATTCACGACTCTCACACACTGTGTGGTGCAACAGTGACAACCTACATGACTCTCACACACTGTGTGGTATAAGAGATACAACGTAGATGACTCTCACATACTTTGTGGCATGACATTAAAAACCCTGACTACTCTCATGCACTGTGTGGTATATCAGTAACAGTCTACACGACTCTCACACACTGTGTGGCATAATAGTAAGAACGTATATGACCTTCCCACACACTTTGTGGAATTACAGTAACAACCAATACGACTCTCACATAGTGCGCAGTATAACAGTAACAGCCTACATGACTCTCACACACTGTATGGTATAACAGTAACAACCAACGCGACTCTCACTCACTCTGTGGTATAACAGTAACAACCTACATGACCTTCACACACTGTATGGTGTAACAGTAACATCCAACATGATTCTCACACACTGTGTGGTGGTATAACAGAAAAAACCTCTATTAATCTCAAAAAATGTGTGGTATAACAGTAACAACCAACATGACTCTCAAACACCGTGTGGTATAACAATAACAACAAGAATGGCTTTCACACACTGTGTGGTATAACAGTAACAACCTACATGATTCTCACATACTGTGTGGTGTAACAGTAACAACCTACATGACTCTAACACAATATGCAGTGTAAGAGTCACAACCAACATTCCTCTCACTCAATCTGTGGTATAACAGTAACAACCTACATGACCTTCACACACTGTATTGTGTAACAGTAGCATCCAACATGACTCACACACTGTGTGGTATAACAGTAACAACCAACATGACTCTCACACACTGTCTGGTATAACAGTGACAACCTACATGACTCTAACACACTGTGTGGTATAACAGTAACAACCTACATGACATTCACACACTGCATTGTATAACAGTAACTACCAACATGACTCTCAAACGCTGTGTGGTACAACAGTAACAATGAACATGACTCTCACTCACTGTGTGGTGTAACAGTAGCAATCAACATGACTCTCAAACACTGCGTGGTATAACAGTAACAACTAACATGACTCTAACACACTCTGTGGTATACCAGTGATAACCTTCACGACTCTCACGCACTGTGTGGTGTAACAATAACTACCTACATGACTCTACCACTCTTTTTGGTATTACAGTTACAACGTAGATGAGTCTCACACACAGTGTGGCATAACATAAACAAACTAGACTACTCTCATACACTGTGTGGTATATCAGTAACAGACTACACGACTCTCACACACTGTGTGGCAAAACAGTAACAACGTACATGACCATCCCACACACTCTGCGGAATAACAGTAACAACCAATGCGATTCTCACACAGAGTTCTGTATAACAGTAACAAATTACATGACTCTCACACACTGTGTGGTATAACAGTAATCACAAACATCAATCTCACTGAATGTGTGTTATAGCAGTAACAACCTACATGACTCTCACACACTGTGTAGTATAACAGAAACAAACTACATGACTCTCACACACTGTGTAGTATAACAGTAACAACCTACTCGACTCTCACACACTTTGTGGTATAAGAGTAACAACCTGCATGACTCTCACACACTGAGTGGTACAACTGTAACAACCAGCATGACTCTCACACACTCTGTGGTATAACAGAAACAACCTTCATGACTTTCACACTGCGTGTTATAACAGTAACAACCAACATGACTCTCAAACATTGGGTGGCATAACAGTAACAACTAACATGACTCTCACACACTGTGTGGTGTAACAGTAGCAATCAACGTGACTCTCAAACAATGTGTGTTATAACAGTAACAACCAACATGACTCTCAACACTGTGTTGTATAACTGTAACAACCAGCATGAGTCTCAAACACTCTGTGGTATAACAGAAACAGCCTACATGAATCTCACACACTGTGTGGTATAACAGTAACAACCAACATGACTCTCACACACTGTGTGGTGTAACAGTAACAATCAACATGACTCTCAAACACTGTGTTGTATAACAGTAACATCCAACATGACTCTAACACACTGTGTGGTATAACAGTTACAAAAATCACGACTCTCACACACTGTTTGGTACAACAGTAACAACCTACATGGCTTTCAGACACTGTATAGAATAACAGTAACAACCTACTCAACTCTCGTGCACTGTGTGGTATAACAGTAACAACCTATAGGACTCTCACACACTATGTGGAATGACATTAAAAACCTACATAACTCTCACACACTGTGTGGTATAACAGTAACAACCCACATGACTCTCACACACTGTTTGGTTCAACAGTAACAACCAGCAAGACTCTCACACACTGTTTGGCGTAACAGTAGCAACCAGCATGACTCTCAAACACTGTGTGGTATAACAGTAACAACTTACATGACTCTCACACACTGTGTGATATAACAGTAACAGACTACATGAATCTCAAACATTGTGTTGTATAACAGTAACAACCAACATCACTCTCACACACTGTGTGGTGTAACAGTAGCTATCAACATGACTCTCACACACTGTGTGGTATAACAGTTACAACGTAGATGACCCTCACATACTGTGTGGCATGACATTATCATCCTTGACTACTCTCACACACTGTGTGGTATATCAGTAACAGCCTACACGACTCTCACACACTGTGTGGCAAAACAGTAACAACCAACATGACTCTCAAACATTGTGTGGAATAACAGTAACAACCAACATGACTCTCACACACTGAGTGGTGTAACAGTAGCAATCAACATGACTCTCAAACACTGTGTGGTGTAACAGTAACAACGAACATGACTCTCACACAATGTGTGGTATAACAGTTACAACGTAGATGTCTCTCACATACTCTGTGGCATGACATTAACAACCCTGACTACTCTCACACACCGTGTGGTATATCAGTAACAGTCTACACGACTCTCACACACTGTGTGGCAAAACAGTAGGAACGTATATGACCTTCCCAAACACTCTGTCGAATTACATTAACAACCAATACGACTCTCACACAGTGTGCAGTATAACAGTAACAACCAACATGACTCTCACACACTGTATGGTATAATAGTAACAACCAACGCGACTCTCGCGCACTGTGTGGTATAACTGTAACAACCTACATGACTCTCACACTGTGTGGTATAAAAGTAACATCCAACATGACTCTCACACACTGTGTGGTATAGCTGTAACATCCTTCCTGAGTCTCACACATTGTGTGGAATAACAGTAACAACAAGCATGACTTTCACACACTGTGTGGCAAAACAGTAAGAACCAACATGACTCTCAAACATTGTGTCGAATAACAGTAACAACCAACATGACACTCACACACTGTGTGGTGTAACAGTAGCAATCAACATGACTCTCAAACACTGTGTGGTGTAACAGTAACAACCAACATGGCTCTTACACACTGTGTTGTATAACAGTGACAAAATTCACGGCCCTCACACATTGGGGAATCCAAGCCCATGATGACACTCTTCAGGTCACTTGTTCTATCTAGGCTGGAATATTGCTGCACACTAACAGCACCTTTCAAGGCAGGTGAAATTGCCGACCTAGAAAATGTACAGAGAACTTTCACGGCGCGCATGACGGAGATAAAACACCTCAATTATTGGGAGCGCTTGAGGTTCCTAAACCTGTATTCTCTGGAACGCAGGAGGGAGAGATACATGATTATATACACCTGGATAATCCTAGAGGGACTAGTACCGAACTTGCACACGAAAATCACTCACTACGAAAGCAAAAGACTTGGCAGACGATGCAACATCCCCCCAATGAAAAGCAGGGGTGTCACTAGCACGTTAAGAGACCATACAATAAGTGTCAGGGGCCCGAGACTGTTCAACTGCCTCCCAGCATACAGAAGGGGGATTACCAACAGACCCCTGGCAGTCTTCAAGCTGGCACTGGACAAGCACCTAAAGTCGGTTCCTGACCAGCTGGGCTGTGGCTCGTACGTTGGTTTGCGTGCAGCCAGCAGCAACAGCCTGGTTGACCAGGCTCTGATCCACCAGGAGGCCTGGTCACAGACCGGGCCGCGGGGGCGTTGACCCCCGGAACTCTCTCCAGGTAAACTCCAGGTAAATTGTGTGGTGTAACAGTGACAACCTACATGACTCTCACACACTGTGTTGTGTAACAGTTACAACGTAGATGACTCTCATATACTGTGTGGTATGATATTAACAACCCTGACTACTCTCACACACTGTGTGGCATATCAGTAACAGTGTACACGACTCTCACACACTGTGTGGTGTAACAGTAAGAACGTATATGACCTTCCCACACACTCTGTGGAATTACAGTAACAATCAATACGACTCTCACACAGTGCACAGTATAACAGTAACAACCTACATGACTCTCACACACTGTGTGGTATAACAGTAACAACCAACATGACTCTCACACACTGTGTGGTATAACAGTAACAACCTACGCGACTCCCACGCACTGCGTGGTATAACAGTAACAACCTACGCGACTCCCACGCACTGCGTGGTATAACAGTAACAACCTACGCGACTCCCACGCACTGCGTGGTATAACAGTAACAACCTACGCGACTCCCACGCACTGCGTGGTATAACAGTAACAACCTACGCGACTCCCACGCACTGCGTGGTATAACAGTAACAACCAACATGACTCTCACACACTGTGTGGTATAACAGTAACAACCTACGCGACTCCCACGCACTGCGTGGTATAACAGTAACAACCTACATGACTCTCACACACTGTGTGGTATAACAGTAACAACAAGCATGACTTTCACACACTGTGTAGTATAACAGTAATAACCTACATGACTCTCCCACACTGTGTTTTATAACAGTAACAACCTACATGAATCTAACACACTGTGTGGTGTAACAGTAACAACCTACACGACTCTCACACACTGTGCAGTGAAACAGTCACAACCAATATTCCTCTCACTCACTGTGTGGTATAACAGTAACAACAAGCATGGCTTTCGCACACACTGTGTAGTATAACAGTAACAACCTACATGACTCTTGCACACTGTGTGGTATAACAGTAACAACCTACATGGCCTTCACACACTGTATGGAATAACTGTAGCATCCAACATGACTCTCACACACTGTGTGGTATAACAGAAACAACAAACATTACTCTCACACACTTTGTTGTGTAACAGTAGCAATCAACATAACTCTCAAGCACTGTGTGATATAACAGTAACAACCAACATGAATCTCACACACTGTTTGGTATAACAGTATCAAAATTCAAGACTCTCACACACTGTTTGGTGTAACAGAAACAACCCACATGACTCTCACACACTGTTTGGTATAACAGTTACAACGTAGATGACCCTCACATACTGTGTGGCATGACATTATCAACCTTGACTACTCTCACACACTGTGTGGTATATCTGTAACAGTCTACACAACTCTCACGCACTGTGTAGCTTAACAGTAACAACGTACATGACCTTCCCGCACACTCTGTGGAATTACAGTAACAACCAATGCGACTCTCACCCAGTTTGCGGAATAACAGTAACAACCTACCTGGCTCTCACACACTGTGTGGTATAATAGTAACAACAAGCATAACTCTCACACTCTGTGTAGTATAACAGTAACAACGTACATGACTCTCGCACACTGTGTGGAATAACAGTAAAAACCTATATAACTCTCACGCACTGTTTGGTGTAACAGTAACAACCTACTTGACTCTCACACACTGTGTGGTATAAGAGTCACAAAAAAACATTACTCTCACTCACTCTGTGGTATAACAGTAACAACCTACATGACCATCACACACTGTGTGGGATAACAGTAACATCCTGCATGACTCTCTCACACTGTGTGGTATAACAGTAACAACCAGCATGACTCTCACACACCATGTGGTATAACAGTAAAAACCTACATAAGTCTCACACTAGGTGTCGTATAAACCATACCCCAGGCCGGGATTGAACCCGCGGTCATAGAGTCTTAAAACTCCAGCCCGTCGCGTTAGCCACTAGACCAGCTAGCCACACTAAGATTCATCCAACTAGGTATATTTCTACACCATAGGAAGGTTAGCACAGGCACCTCTGTGACAACAAATGCGCGCTAGCTGGAGATTCATCTGTAAAAACTTGCATTTGTGGTCACAGAGGTGCCTGTGCTAACCTTCCTATGGTGTAGAAATATACCTAGTTGGATGAATCTTATTGTGGCTAGCTGGTCTAGTGGCTAACGCGACGGGCTGGAGTTTTGAGACTTTATGACCGCGGGTTCAATCCCGGCCGGGGGTATGGTTTATTTGCAATCGTGTCATTACGATTTCTTAAGTCAGTTTAGGTGTCGTATAACAGTAACAACCTACATGACTCTTACACACTGTGTGGTATAACAGTAACAACCTACATGACTCTCACACACTGTGTGGTATAACAGTAACAACCTACATGACTTTCACACACTGTGTTGTATAACAGTAACTACCAACATGACTCTCAAACACTGTGTAGTATAACAGTAACAACCAACATGACTCTCACTCACTGTGTGGTGTAACAGTAGCAATCAACATGACTCTCAAACAGTGCGTGGTATAACAGTAACAATTAACATGACTCTAACACACTCTGTGGTAACCAGTGATAACATTCACGACTCTCACACACTGTGTGATGTAACACTAACTACCTACATGATTATCACACTCTTTGTGGTATAACAGTTACAACGTAGATGTGTCTCACAGTGTGGCATAACATAAACAACCTAGACTACACTCACACACTGTGCGGTACATCAGTAACAGACTGCACGACTCTAACACACTGTGTGGCAAAACAGAAACAACGTACATGACCTTCCCACACACTCTGCGGAATAACAGTAACAACCAATACGATTCTCACACAGTGTGCGGTATAACAGTAACAACCTACATGACTCTCACACACTGTGTAGTATAACAGTAACAACCTGCATGACTCTCACACACTAAGTGGTTCAACTGTAACAACCAACATGATTCTCACACACTGTGTGGTATAACAGTAACCACAAACACCACTCTCACACAGCGTGTGGTATAGCAGTAACAACCTACACGACTCTCACACACTGTGTGGTATAACAGTAGCAACCTACACGACTCTCACATGCTTTGTAGTATAACAGTAACAACCTGCACGACTCTCACACTGTGTGATGTAACAGTGACAACCTACATGACTCTCACACATTGTCTTGTGTAACAGTAAAAGCCTACATGACTCTCACACACTGTGTTGTATAACAGTAAAAACCTACATGGCTTTCACACTGTGTTGTATAGCAGTAACAGCCTCCAGGACTGTCACACACTGTGTGGAATGACAATAACAGCCTACATGACTCTCACACACAGTGTGGTATAACAGTAACAACTTACATGACTCTCACACTCAGTGTGGTATAACAGTAACAACCAACATGACTCACACACTGTGTGGCATAACAGTAACAACAAGCATGACTCTCACACACTGCGTGTTAAAACAGTAACAACCTACATGACTCTCACAAAATGTGTGGCATAGCAATGACAACCAACATGACTCTCAAACACTGTGTGGTATAACTGTAACAACCAGCATGACTCTCACACACTGCTTGGCGTAACAGTAACGACCAGCATGACTTTCAAACACTTTGTGGTAAAACAGAAACAACCTACCTGACTTTCACACACTGTGTGGTATAACAGTAACAGCCTACATGAATCTCACTAACTGTGTGGTATAACAGTAACAACCAACATGACTCTCAAACATTGTGTGGTGTAACAGTAACAATTAACATGACTCTCACACACTGAGTGGTGTAACAATAGCAATCAAAGTGACTTTCAAACAATGTGTGGTATAACAGTAACAACCAATATGACTCTCACACACTGTGTGGTATAACAGTGACAAAAATCACGACAATCACACACTGTGTGGTATAACAGTGACAAAAATCACGACTCTCACACACTGTGTGGTGCAACAGTAACAACCTACATGACTCTAACACACTGTTTGGAATAACAAATACAACGTAAATGACTCTCACATACTGTGTGGCATGACATTAAGAACCTTGGCTACTCTCACACACTGTGTGGTACAACAGTAACAACCAACATGACTCTCAAACACTGTGTGGTATGGCAATAACAACCAATATAACTCTCAAACACTGTGTGTTAAAATTGAAACAACGAGCATGACTCTCAAACACTCTGTGGTATAACAGAAACAGCTTACATGACTTTCACACACAGTGTGGTATAAGAGTATCAGCCTACATGAATCTCACACACTCTGTGGTATAACACTAACAACCAATTTGACTCTCAAACATTGTGTGGTATAACAGTAACAACCAACATGACTCTCACACACTGTGTGGTGTAACAGTAGCAATCAACATGACTCTCAAACACTGTGTGGTATAACAGTAACATCCAACATGACTCTCACTCACTGTGTGGTATAACAGTGATAAAATTCACGACTCTCACACACTGTGTGGTGTAACAGTAACAACCTACATGACTCTCACACACTGTGTGGTATATCAATAAGAGTCTACACGACTTTCACACACTGTGTGGCATAACAGTAACAACGTACATGACCTCCCAACACATTCTGTGGAATTACAGTAACAACCAATATGACTCTCACTCAGTGTGAGGTATAACAGTAACAACCTACATGATTTTCACACCCTGTGTGGTATAACAGTAACCACCAACACAACTCTCACACAGTGTGCGGTATAGCAGTAATAACCTATATGACTCTCACACACTGTATGGTACAACAGTAACAACCAACGCGACTCTCACGCAATGTGTGGTATAAGAGTAACAACCTACATGACTCTCACACACTGTGTGGTATATAAGTAACATCCAACATGACTTTCACACACTGTGTGGTATAACAGAAACAACCTACTTGACTCCCACACACTGTGTGGTAAAACAGTAACAACCTACATGACTCTCTCACACTGTGTTGTATAACAGTAGCTACAAACACGACTCTAAAAGACCGTGTGGCATAACAGAAGCAACCAACATGTCTCTCACACACTGTGTGGTGCAACAGTAGCAATCACCTTGACTCTCAAACACCGTTTGGTATAACAGTGACAACCTTCACGACTCTCACACACTGTGTGGTGTAACAGTAACAACCTACATGACTTTCACACACTGTGTGGTATAACAGTAACATCCAACATGACTCTCTCACACTGTGTGGTATAACAGTTATAACCAGCATGACTTTCACTCACCATGTGGTATAACAGTAAAAACCTACATGACTCTCACACTCTGTGTGGTATAACAGTAACAACCTTTATGACTCTTACACACTGTGTGGCATACCAATAACAAAAGACATGACTCTCAAAAACTGTTTGGTATAAGAGTAACAACCTACATGACTCTAACACACTGTGTGGTATAACAGTAACAACCTTCATGACTTTCACACACAGTGTTGAATAACAGTAACTACCAACATGACTCTCAAACACTGTGTGGAATACAAGTAACAACCAAAATGACTCTCACATACTGTGTGGTGTAACAGTAGCAATCAACATGACTCTCAAACACTGCGTGGTATAACAGAAACAACTAACATGACACTAACACTCTCTGTGGTATACCAGTGATAACCTTCACGACTCTCACACACTGTGTGGTGTAACAATAATGACCTACATAACTCTCACACACTTTGTGGTATAACAGTTACAAAGTAGATGAGTCTCACACACAGTGTGGCATAACATAAACAACCTAGACTACTGTCACACACTGCGTGGTATATCAGTAACAGACTACACGACTCTCACACACTGTGTGGCAAAACAGTAACAACGTACATGACCTCCCCACACACTCCGTGGAAAAACAGTAAACAACCAATACTATTCTCACACAGTATGCGGTATAAGAGTAACAACCTACATGATTCTCACACACTGTGTGGTATAACAGTAACCAAAAACATCACTCTCACTCAATGTGTTACAGCAGTAACAACCTACATGACTCTCACACACAGTGTAGTATAACAGTAACAACCTACATGACTCTCTCACACTGTGTAACATAACAGTAAGAACCTACTCGACTCTCACACACTCTGTGGCATAACAGTAACAACCTACATGACTCTCACACACTAAGTGGTACAACTGTAACAACCAACATGACTCTCACACAGTGTTTTACAACAGTAACAACCAACATGACTCTCACACACTGCGTGGAATAGCAATAACAACAAACCTGACTCCCAAACACTGTGTGGTATAACTGTAACAACCATCATGTCTCTCACACACTGTTTGGCGTAACAGTAACAACCAGCATGACTCTCAAACATTATGTGGTATAACAGTAAGAACTAACATGACTCACACACTGTGTGGTGTAACAGTAGCAATCAACGTGACTCTCAAACAATGTGTGGTATAACAGTAACAACCAACATGACTCTCACGCACTGTGTGGTATAACAGTGACAAAATTCACGACTCTTACACACTGTGTGGTGTAACATTAACAACCTACATGACTCTTGCACACTGTGTGGTATAGCAATAACAACCAACATGACTCCCAAACACTGTGTGGTATAACTGTAACAACCAGCTTGACTCTGGCACACTGTTTGTAGTAACAGTAACAACCAGCATGACTCTCAAACACTGTGGTATAACAGAAACAGCCTACTTGACTTTCACACACTGTGTGGTATAACAGTAACAGCCTACATGAATCTCACACATTGTGTGATATAACAGTAACAACTAACATGACTCTCAAACATTGTGTGGTATAACAGAAACAACCAACATGACTCTCACACACTGTGTGGAATAACAGTAACATCCAACATGACTCTCACACACTGCGTGGTATAACAGTGACAAAATTCACGACTCTCAAACACTGTGTGGTGTAACAGTAACAACCTACATGACTCTCACACACTGTGTGGTATAACAGTAACAACCTACATGACTCTCACACAATGTTTGGAATGACAATTACAACGTAGATGACTCTCACATACTGTGTCTCATGACATTAACAACCTTGACTACTCTCACACAAAGTGTGGTATATCAATAACAGTCTACACGACTCTCACACACTGTGTGGCATAACAGTAACAACGTACATGACCTTCCCACACACTCAGTGGAATTACAGTAACAACCAATATTACTCTCACACAGTGTGAGGTATAACAGTGACAACCTACATGACTTTCACACCCTGTGTGGTATAACAGTAATCACCAACACCACTGTCACACAGTGTGCGGTATAGCAGTAATAATCTACATGACTCTCACACACAATATGGTATAACAGTAACAACCAACGCAACTCTCACGCACTGTGTGGTATAAGAGTAACAACCTACATGACTCTCACACACCATGTGGTATAAAAGTAACATCCAACATGACTTTCACACACTGTGTGGTATAACAGTAACAACCTACATGACTCTCACACACTGTGTTGTATAACAGTAGCTACCAAAACGACTCTAAAACAATGTTTGGTATAACCGTAACAAACAAGATGACTCTCACACACTGTGTGGTGCAATAGTAGCAATCACCATGACTCTCAAACACTGTGTGGTATAACAGTGACAACCTTCACGACTCTCACACACTGTGTGGTGTAACAATAACTATCTACATGACTCTTACACACTCTGTGATATAACAGTAACAACCAATATGACTCTCACACATTGTGTGGTATAACAGTAACTTCCAAAACGACTCTAAAACACTGTTTGGTATAACAGTAACAAACAACATGACTCTCACACACTGTGTGGTGTAACAGTAGCAACCTACATGACTCCCACACACTGTGTAGCACAACTGTAACAACCAACATAACTCTCACACACTTTGTGATATAACAGTAACAACCAATATGACTCTCACACATTGTGTGGTATAACAATAACAACCAACATGTCTCTCACACACTGTGTGGTATAACAGTAACAACCTACATGACTCTCACACACTGTGGTACAACAGTAACAACCTACATGACTCTCACACAGTGTGTGCTACAACAGTAACTACCAACATAACTCTCACACATTGTGTTGAATAACGTTAACAACCAACATTACTCTCACACACTTTTTAGTATAACAGTAACAACTTACATGACTCTCACACACTGTGTGGTGTAACAGTAACAACCAACATGACTCTCAAACACTGTGTTGTATAACAGTAACAGCCAACATGACTCTCACACACTGTGTGGTGTAACAGTAGCAATCAATATGACTCTCAAACACTGTGTGGTATAACCGTAACAACCAACATTGCTCTCACACACTCTGTGGTTTAACAGTGATAACCTTCACGACTCTCAGACAACCTAATTGACTCTCACTCGCTGTGTGGTGTAACAGTTAAAACGTAGATGACTCTCACATACTGTGTGGCATTATATTAACAACCTTGACTACTCTCACACACTGTATGATATATCAGTAACAGCCTACACGACTCTCACACGCTGTGTGGCATAACAATAACAACGTACTTGACCTTCCCACACACTGTGTGGAATAACAGTAACAACCAACACGACTGTCACAGTGTTTGGTATAACAGTAACAACCTAAGTGACTCTCACACACTGTGTGGAATAGCAATAACATAAAACATAACTTTCAAACACTGTTTGGTATAACAGTAACAACCTACATGACTCTCACACACTGTTTTGTGTAACAGTAACTACGAACATGACTCTCAAACACTGTGTGGTATAACAGTAACAACCAGCATGACTCTCCCACACTGTGTGGTGTAGCAGTAGCAAACAACATGACTCTCAAACACTGTGTGCTATTGCAGTAACAACTAAGATTACTCTCACACACTGTATGGTATAACAGTGAAAACCTTCACGACTCTCATACACTGTGTGGTGTAACAGTAACTACCTACATGACTCTCACACACAGTGTGGCATAACATAAACAACCTAGACTACTCTCACTCACTGTGTGATATATCAGTAACAGCCTACACGACTCTCACACAATGTGTGGCAAAACAGTAACAACGTTCTTGACCTTCCCACACACTCTGTGGAATAACAGTAACAACCAATACGATTCTCACACAGTGTTCAGTATAACAGTAACAACCTACATGACTCTCACACACTGTGTGGTATAACAGTAACCAAAACATCATCACTCTCACTCAGTGTGTGTTATAGCAGTAACAACCTATATGATTCTAACAGTAGGTCTGATGTAAGCAACTATAGGCCTGTTAGTATACTCAGTATAATATCTAAAATTCTAGAGAGGGCGGTGTATTCTCAAGTACCTTAATGACAACAACATTCTCCATAGCTATCAATCGGGCTTAAGAAGATCCTACTCAACCGACACCTCCCTTATTAATCTGATGGATTACCTGAGAACTGAAATGTCAAAGGGGAACCTCATAGGTATGGTAACCTTAGACCTGCAAAAGGCCTTCGATACTGTCAACCACAATATATTATGTAATAAACTTCAAGCTATCGGTATAGGTTCTGTAGACTGGTTTTAGTCCTACCTTAGCAACAGGAGACAAATAGTCAAAATCAACAAAACAGAATCAGAACCCCTGCCGATAACTTGTGGAGTTCCCCAAGGTAGTATTCTGGGTCCCTTATTATTCTTATGTTATGTCAATGATATGCCTATCAGTGTCAAGTGCAAACTCCTACTGTATGCAGATGACAGTGCTCTGTTAGTGTCAGGTAAAGACCCACAAGATATTGCTAATGTTTTAACACTGGAACTGGAGTCCTGCAGCAAATGGTTAGTAGACAACAAACTATCATTATACCTAGGGAAAACTGAAGTCATTCTCTTTGGCACGAAACATAAACTGAGAAGGGTAAATAATTTTAATGTTCAATGTAATGGGGAGCCCATCACTTTGGTTTCATCAGTAAAATATTTGGGAATCCCCTTTGACCCATGCATGTCAGGAGAATTGATAGGGAACAGTGTAGTAAAGAAAGCGAATGCCAGACTGAAGTTCCTGTATAGACAAGCACAGTGTCTACCTACTGAGGCTCGCAGGACCCTATGTCTAGCCCTTATACAATGCCATATGGATTACGCTTGCTCTTCTTGGTACTCTGCCTTGACAAAAAAAACTGAAAGATAGACTGCAAATCACCCAGAACAAAATCGTAAGATTCATCCTGGGGCTGGGACCAAGAGAACATGTAGGCCAGGATGAATTACAGGAGTTGGATATGCTGAATGTTGAAGACAGAGTAAAACAACTGAAGCTAAATCATGTTTATAAAATTGCTCACGAACAGTGTCCAGAATATCTTGCTGTCAATTTTGTCAAGGTTGGGAACCAAAGCAATCATAGTACAAGGGGGAGAGAGCACAACTTTGCAGTACCCACAGTCATTGGCCAGGCTTCAAACACCTTTTATTGTATGGCAATAAAGGAATGGAACAGACTGCCCGCACACGTCAAAGCCAGTCATAGCATGAACCAGTTCAAGAAGACTTCCAAAAGGTGTCTGATGAATGTAGCTACAGAAAGGGAGGGGAATGATTTTCTATTTTTTAGCTAACATACGTGTAAATTTTACCATATTCCTAGTAATGACCCTCGTATTGTAGATAGTCTTAATGACCCTCATGTAGTAGATAGTTTTTTAGTATGATAATAAGATGTTATCTTCATTGTAGAATAATAAGAAAATATTATAACCTTTATATTATAATAATAAGGTAAAAGGACCCCAATGGAAATAAGTCACTCTGTCTGACTTTTTTGGGTTATCCCAGGTTCTCTACACATATGCTGCTATGTATGATAATTCTATGTAACTGTATTTGTGTATACCTGAATAAACTTACTTACTTACTAACACACTGTATGGTATAACGGTAACAACCTACTCGACTCTCACACACTGTGTTGTATAACAGTACCAATCTACATGACTCTCACACACTAAGTGGTACAACTCTAACAACCAACATGACTCTCACACACTGTCTGGTATAACAGTAACAACCTACATGAAACTCACACACTGTGTGATATAACAGTAACAACCTACTCGACTCTCACACACTGTGTGGTGTAACAGTAACAAAATACATGACTCTTACACACGGTGTGGTACAACTGTAACAACCAACTTAACTCTCACACACTGTCTGTTATAACAGTAGCAACCAATATGACTCTCACACATTGTGTGGTATAAAAGTAGCAACCAACATTACTCTCACGCACTGTGTAGTATAACAGTAACAACCTACATGACTTTCACACACTGTGTGGTATAACAGTAACAACCTACATGACTCTCACGCACTGTGCAGTATAACAGTAACAACCTAAACGTCTCTCACACACTGTGTGGTATAACAGTAACAACCTACATGACTCTCATACACTTCGTGGCATAAAAGTAACAACCTACTCGATTCTCACACACTGTGTGGTGTAACAGTAACAACCGACATGACTCTCACACACTGTGTGGTACAACTGTAACAACCAACATGACTCTCACACACTGTGTGATATAACAGTAACAACCAATATGACTCTCACACATTGTGTGGTATAACACAGTAACAACCAACATGACTCTCACACACTGTGTTGTATAACAGTAACAACCTACATGACTCTCACACACTGTGGTACAACAGTAACAACCTACAAGACTCTCACACACCCTATGTGGTATAACAGTAACAACCTACATGACTCTCGCACACTGTGTGGTATAACCGTAACAACCAACATTACTCTCAAACACTGTGTGGTATAACTGTAACAACCAGCATGACTCTCACACACTGTGTGGTATAACAGTAACAACCAACATGACTCTCACACACTGTGTGGTATAACAGTAACAACCTACATGACTCTCACACACTGTGTGGTATAACAGTAACAACCAACATTACCCTCAAACACTGTGTTGTATTACAGTAACAACCAACATGAGTCTCACACACTGCGTGGTGTAACAGTAGCAATCAACATGACTCTCAAACACTGTGTCGTATAACAGTAACAGCCAATATGACTCTCACACATTCTGTGGTACAACAGTGACAACCTTCACGACTCTCACACACTGTATGGTGTAACAGTAACAGCCTACTTGACTCTCACACACTGTGTGGTATAAAAGTTGAAACTTAGATGACTCTCACATACTGTGTGGCATGATATTAACAACCTTGACTGCTCTCACACACTGTGTGGTATATCAGTAACAACCAATACGACTGCTACTCAGTGTGTGGTATAACAGTAACAGCCTATATTACTCTCACACACTCTGTGGTATAAAAGTAACCACCAACACAACTCTCACACAGCGTGCGGTGTAGCAGTAACAACCTACATGACTCTCACACACTGTGTGGTATAACAGTAACAACAAGCATGACTCTCACACACTGTGTATTATAACAGGAACAACCTACATGACTCTCACACACTGTGTGGTATAACAGTAACAACCAGCTCGATTCTCTCACACCATGCTTTATAACAGTAAAAACCTACATGTCTCTCACACACTCTGTTGTGTAACAGTAACATCCAACATGACTCTCACACACTGTGTGGTATAACAGTAACAACCAACACGACTCTCACACACTGTGTGGTATAACAATAACAACCAATATGACTCTCACACACTGTATGGAATAACAATAACAACCTACACGACTCTCACACACTGTGTGGTATAACAGTGAAAACCAGTCGACTCTCACACACTGTGTGGTATGACAGTAAGAACCAACATGACTCTCACAGACTGTGTGGCATAACAGTAACAACCAATACGACTGTTACTCAGTGTGTGGTATAACAGTAACAGCCTATATTACTCTCACACACTCTGTGGTATAAAAGTAACCACCAACACAACTCTCACACAGCGTGCGGTGTAGCAGTAACAACCTACATGACTCTCACACACTGTGTGGTATAACAGTAACAACAAGCATGACTCTCACACACTGTGTAGTATAGCAGTAACAACCTACATGACTCTCACACACTGTGTATTATAACAGTAACAACCTACATGACTCTCACACACTGTGTGGTATAACAGTAACAACCAGCTCGATTCTCTCACACCATGCTTTATAACAGTAAAAACCTACATGTCTCTCACACACTCTGTTGTGTAACAGTAACATCCAACATGACTCTCACACACTGTGTGGTATAACAGTAACAACCAACAGGACTCTCACACACTGTGTGGTATAACAGTAACAACCAATATGACTCTCACACACTGTGTGGAATAACAATAACAACCAACACGACTCTCACACACTGTGTGGTATAACAGTGAAAACCAATCGACTCTCACACACTGTGTGGTATGACAGTAAGAACCAACATGACTGTCACACACTGTGTGGTATAACAGTAACAACCTATGTGACTCTCAAACTCTGTGTGGAATAACAGTAACAACGTACACGACTCTCACACACTGTGTGGTATAACAGTAAAAACCTTCTCGACTCTCATACACTGTGTGGTATAACAGTAACAACCTATTCGACTCTCACACACTGTGTGGTATGACAGTAAGAACCAACATGACTCTCACACACTGTGTGGTATAACAGTAACAACAAGCATGACTCTCACACACTGTGTAGTATAGCAGTAACAACCTACGTGACTCTCACACACTGTGTAGTATAACAGTAACAACCTACATGACTCTCACACACTCTGTGGTATAAAAGTATCACCTAACATGACTCTCACACACTGTGTGGTATAACAGTTACAACCTACGTGGCTCTCAAATACTGTGTGGTATAACAGTCACAACCAACATTACTCTCACACACTCTGTGCTATAACAGAAACAACCTTCATGACTTTCACACACTGTGTGGTATAACAGTAACATCCAACATGACTCTCACACACTGTGTGGTATAACAGTAACAACCAGCTCGATTCTCTCACACCATGTTTTATAACAGTAAAAACCTACATGTCTCTCACACACTCTGTTGTGTAACAGTAACATCCAACATGACTCTCACACTCTGTGTGGTATAACAGTAACAACCAACACGACTCTCACATACTGTGTGGTATATCAGTAACAACCAACATGACTATCACACACTGTGTTTAATAACAGTAACAACCTATGTGACTCTCATACTCTGTGTGGAATAAAAGAAACAACCAACACGACTCTCACACACTGTGTGGTATAACAGTAACAACCAATATGACTCTCACACACTGTGTGGAATAACAGTAACAACCTACACGACTCTCACACACTGTGTGGTATAACAGTAAAAACCTACTCGATTCTCATACTCTGCGTGGTATAACAGTAACAACCTATTCGACTCTCACACACTGTGTGGTATGACAGTAAGAACCAACATGACTCACACACTGTGTGGTATAACAGTAACAACCTATGTGACTCTCACACTCTGTGTGGAATAACAGTAACAACGTACACGACTCTCACACAGTGTGGTATAACAGTAACAACCTATTCGACTCTCACACACTGTGTGGTATGACAGTAAGAACCAACATGACTCTCATACACTGTGTGGTATAACAGTAACAACCAACATGACTGTCACGCACTGTGTGGTATAACAGTAACAGCCAACGTGACTCTCACACACTGTGTG